>NC_057809.1:226650075-226650569 GCF_018294505.1 Triticum aestivum | reverse complement strand
GATCGATGAAGAGAGCCATCGAAATTGTGTGTGTGTGCAAGTCAAAGATATAGGGCGACTGGCCTACCGGAACGTTAGAGGGCACATGTCAAGTTTGTGTGTGGCAGGGAGACATGACTAGAGCGCTCGATGTATCGGTGTGTGTGGGGGGGAGGGGGTGGGGGGAGGGGTAGGCAGAGGCCTAACTATAGAGGTAGAACGACTCGTATATGTGTTGAGAAGGAGAGACCCAGCTATGTCTTGAGGGAGATCGGTCGACATCCATACATAACTAAAGGACGGGAAATATGATGGGACAGAGAGAGAGAGAGAGGAGAGAGAGAGGGAGGGAGAGGGAGGGAGGGAGAGGGGTAGAGTGCTGGATGGGTGATGGAGTTGCTTCTCGAAGATGGTGGGAGAGGCCTACTAGACAAACTGAGGGTGGAACTGCAATGTTATCAATAAGAGTGGGGATGTGTTTCTGTGTGTGCCTGTGCGTGATAGATCTGTCGGGA
>NC_057809.1:226647427-226650040 GCF_018294505.1 Triticum aestivum | reverse complement strand
GAGAGGGAGGGAGAGGGGTAGAGTGCTGGATGGGTGATGGAGTTGCTTCTCGAAGATGGTGGGAGAGGCCTACTAGACAAACTGAGGGTGGAACTGCAATGTTATCAATAAGAGTGGGGATGTGTTTCTGTGTGTGCATGTGCGTGATAGATCTGTCGGGACGCATCCATGGATGATGAAGGGGAACCATGTGTTTGGAAAGAAAACCTAACTAGATCGGTAGATCAATTGTTGTTCGTCGGAGGAAGGGAGAGACACAACTAATGAGGTAGATCGATTGACGTGTGGGTAAAAACGAGTTATAATGACATAGCTAGCTATATGTATAGCGAGAGATCGGTCGGTGTACGTCCATTTGTTAGAGGCAAATAAGGCCCAGCGAGACGGATAGACAGAGAGAATGGAGCTAGGAGGTGCTGCGAGAGGCCCAACTACAAGCTAGATACGGGGAGGAGTGTGCGGTTGTGAGATCGATGAAAAGAGGGGCGGGAGTTTACACGTGTGTCTGACCGTATGAGAGACACGAGGCAAGGACACATAAAGGAGGAGATTGAAGGTGTGTGTGTGTGTGTATGTTGTAGGCAGGCATCGCTGGAGAGGTTTATCGACCAGTGTGTGTCAGAAAGGAGTTGTGGAGACTCTGGGAGAATGACCTAAAGAAAAAAATGAATGTCCCGGTGTATAGAATGCCGAGGGAGGGGGAGGGCGAGGAGGGCGTGTGCATGCACGAGAGAAAGTTAGTGGTAGATACAAAGGTTAGAGGATTGTGTGGGTGTAAGAGACTAACAAAGATCATAATTTGATATGAAAGTGGATTCATATATTTGAATAGGAGACCATAGTGTTTTAAACATTGCATGCATGAATATAGCGGTGATACACGTGCTGTGCACATGTTATACCATAATGTGATAATGCATGGCGTTTGCAACTCACAGCTAAATGCCAAACAATCTAAACCATACTATACATCAAACAATCTCACATTTTATTTGAATTTGTGATAATGTGTGGCGTTTGCAGCTTACAACTAAATATCGAACAATCTTAACAATACTATATATCGAACATTCTCACATTTTATTTGAATTTGTGGTAATGTGTGGTGTTTGCAACTCACATCTAAATACTTGTAGGCATAGGGGGCGGGGCACCATACATAATGTGATAAACACATTATACATATGAGACATGTTTTAGATTATGAAGATCTAGCTAGAGCTAGAAATGTAATGTGACCTGAAATCAAAATAAAGTAGATTCAAAAAATCTAGTTCGAGTTCATATAGTACACATAGTTCATATGTAACTCGAGACTAATCATGTGGTGTGGTGTGAAGATAATACACAAACGATGGTTTAACTTCACAATAATGATGATTGTAGATCTTATTAAAACAGACAAACGAATTCAAATGCTTTGACTTCACAACAAGCATTACTGTAGATCTTATTCAAATAGAGAAACGAATTCAAATTTAGTTCATATTGAAGCAGTAGTATATACATTTGGAATGCACTAAAACATTCATTTGAGTAGTAGGTTGCATGCATTATACAAGTAGCGAAATATTTTAATTGAACATAACATGAATTCAAAGTTTTGAATGACATTTGTAGTGCGCATTGATTTGGTACAGTACACGTTAGGCTTGTCCGGAAATTTCAACCCGCGCCTTGTTAGCCCGAAATATTTAAGATATATCTTTGTCTCGTTGTGCTCCGAAAACTCCCTCCATCTCAACCCGCACCTTGCTATTCCGAAATTACAACGCGCGCGAAAACTCCCACCTCCTGTGAAATCCCGACACGTGAAATGCCCGTGGTACCCCTGAACCGAAAGAACCGCCTCAAATCGGTGGGGGTACTTTCGTAACTTACCCCACATTTCGGACAAGCGCATCTCTAAGCCATGGTTACCCACTGCCATCCCATCCACCCACCCATTCAAACACCGAGGCCGCGAAAACCTGTGACGAAACCCCACACCCTGCTCCGTCCGCCACCCAGCTGGAGCCTCTTCTCGACGACGTCGTCCACAGCAACACCTCGACGTCCCTCATCCACCGTACCGGATGAGGATCCGTCGTCGATCTCATCGTCCCACCGGTTCAGCCACCCCATCCTCCACCTCCAAGGAGCTGCCCCGATGTTCCCCTCGTCTTTTGCGCCACCTCCATTCCCACACCACCGTCTTCACCCGCACCACCGGAAGAGCATCATCATCACTTTCCTCGGATGAAGCTGCGGCCTAATCGGCGCCACCAAAGAGGTTGTACACTAATCGCCGCATTTTCTTCTTGATTCGATCTCACGGTGCTGCCGGCGCTCGGTCCCGAGCCGACATGGCGTGGCTCCATCCACGGCGGCGTCGCCGGCCACTTCCTCCACGGCGTCGCTCCCTCAGCGGCGACGTCCACATCAGTAGGAGCTGCTGCTGCTTTAGCTCTCGCTCGCGCTGCTGCTCCGCTCTTGCTCTTGGTCCCCTGCCTGGTCTGCTCTTGCTATTTCTCTTGCTCGCGCTACTTCTCTCGCTCTTGCTCTTGCTTGCGATGCTGCTCCGATTTAGCTACACTTCAGTCGACTGAATCGACTTTTGGATCAGTCAATTTT
>NC_057809.1:226622538-226647145 GCF_018294505.1 Triticum aestivum | reverse complement strand
AGGATGGGAGCGGTGGTTGCCGGCGGTGGCGGGGCGGTGGCGTGGGGATCTCCGGAGAAAAAGCTCGGCATGGGGGGCCTAGAGGGATGGCCGGGGCGGTGGCAGACCGGCGGTGGGGAGTGTTTTCGGGGCGGGCGGGGCGGCGCAACACCAGCCGCCGGCGGTGGGGGGCTGCTGTTTGGCCGGTGGTGGCTGGCGGCTCAGGGGGGTGGAGGTTGAACATGAACCGCAGGCTCTTGATTTCGTATCCAACGGCTGCAAAATCGACTGACCAGAGATGAAAAATTTAGTCACCGACGTGTAGCCTCACCTTGCTAGTGCATTCAATTTTGACAGCAAAATTCAGTTTCGACAGTTAAGTTCAGTTTCGACAGTTAAGTTCAGTTTCGACAGTTAAGTCCAGAGATGAGCGGCTGATATATTTTACATCTAGCACTTTGTGGTTATGTATTTTACATCATGTATTGGAGATGCTATTAGAATTCCACTCAGGTTAACGTTGTTCGTTGTCTCTCTTGTCCTGCTTCAGCCTCGGCGTCGTACAACTCACCGGAGCTGCTCCAACGATGAAACCCTCCATCACAGCGGAGCAGTACCTCGGGCTCCATCTCCAGACGCCTAAGATCTTCTTCCCCTCCTCCGACAGCAAAGTCAGCCGGAGCATCCTCACCGGCCAACCCAATCACGCTGAGATCGACATGGCTTCGCCAAAGAGGTTGTACACTTGTTGCATCTTTTTTTTACTCTACATGTTATATACATTGTCCACTGAGCACACAGATTTGTTCCTTTAGTGTCTCCTTGAAACAAAAAACGTAGGAATTTTAATTTTCACTTGTCCTCCTTTTCAAATTCCTATTCATGAAGCACAAGACTAAGAGATAGTAGCATAATAGCATTATAACCATACATTTTCTTGTGGTTTGACTTAATCTCACCATGCTTCTTTGCATCCTATGATCTTCCAATTGTTGTGAATCAAACACCCAGATTGGCAGAAATCT
The DNA here is from genome assembly GCF_018294505.1 of Triticum aestivum. Taxonomy (NCBI): domain Eukaryota; kingdom Viridiplantae; phylum Streptophyta; class Magnoliopsida; order Poales; family Poaceae; genus Triticum; species Triticum aestivum. The sequence continues at coordinate 226,646,141 of NC_057809.1, read as the reverse complement.
TGTGTTTTTAAATTCTCTGTTTTGCACGTGTATTCCTATCCTATTCCTGTCCATTTCCTATCCCTGCATTGTTGGAATCCTCCAATTCAATGAGCCCTTACAAAATTACTTCTCTTATAGATAGTTGTCAAAGAAAACCTTGCGTTGTTTGTCCCGCTCCTGCTGCGCCATCGTCCACCCTAGCTCAGCTGCTCCAACGACAAAAGGGTCCAGCACAGCAGGGATCCGGCCTCCAGACTGTCTTTCGCCGCCTCAAATCTTCTTCCCCACCACTGGCAGCCATGAAAACTGCATTACCATCATCAACCGAGCAGATGACCTCGAGGACTACACAGGTCCGCAAGAGAGGTCACACTCTTTCGTGTCTGCTTACGTTATGCATCGCTTAATATTACATGCTACTTTATCATCCTAATCACTGATTAGACTCTAAGTCAGCTCCAAACTAATGGTCAAACTTGAGTTTTTAAATGGTTGTGGGGTACATATTGGGGCCGCTATCAATAGTATCTATCTACTATCTGGTTAATCTCTGGTGTCTACTATGAGTTTCATGTTGGGTGGGAAACAAACAGTAAAGAAGCCATTATCTATATTTTTTAACTGAAGCCATTATTTGCCTGCTATTATTTGTTTTGGGTCTATCCACAGGTTGCTACCATCACTCTGGATTTCTGCATGCACTCCTTACATAATCTCGCTATGTTTTATTCCTATGCATGACAGTTATTGTAAACAATGGAACTGAACATGTAGAGCAAAAGAGACGAGCCTTGCATGACAATAAAATTTCATGCAGACGTCGCTCCATGGTAGGCGCAATGGCAGCCCCCCTCCACGCATTTCAGATTGTAATCGGGAGGAAGATATCTGTTCTGAGGGGGATTCAGAAGGAGAAGACAACTCCTATGTACCCCCTGAGGTCTTCGCTCTAACTTGGCATGCTGATGTTGGTTATATCATGCATATGGTGTCTTGCATTGCTTACTTTATACATCAAATATGTCATCTGGTTAGTTTAGACATCCTTTGTGCGAATGCCATCTGTTTAGTTTATTCATCATTTATGTGAATTATGCAACGCCATCTTGTTTAGCCAGGCATCATATATGTGAATTTTGCAATACCATCCTGCTTAGCCAGTCATCTTATATGTAAATTATATCAGGCCATCCTTTTTTTCATTACATATTACATTTGTTAACAATGTTAGCACATTCAACTGCTCTACGTGTGCATCAGCCATTTGAGACGGTGATGGCAAATTCTGGAGTGAAAACAAGGTCTTTAGAGCAGACTATGCTATCTGACGAAGCGCATATCTCACTGGTTATGGATAGCTCCTCAGAGGAGGATTCAGAGACAGATGACCAGTCCTATCCCCCCCGAGGTGTATGCTCTAACTTAGCAGGGTTATGTTGCTCATATCGTGCATATGGTGTCTCGCATTGCTATGTCATTTGATTAGTTTAGACATGCTTTGTGTGAATGCCACCTGTTCGGTGTCTAATTACCATATATGTGAATTATGCATTGCCATCTTGTTGCAAGAAATTATATATGTGAATTATACAATGCTATCTTGTTGCAAAGGCATTATATATGTGAATTATGCAATGCCATGTTGTTTAGCAATCATCATGTATGTGAATTATATCATGCTATCATTTTTTTGTATTATGTGTTCCATTTGTCGACAACGTTTGTATATTCAACTACTCTTCCTATGCATTAGCCATTTGAAGCGGTGATGGAAGTATCTGGAGTGAAAACAAGGTATTCAGAGCAGACAATGCTACCTGCTGAAGCAGACATCTTGCTGGTTACAGAGAGCTCCTTAGAGGAGGATTTAGAGACTGATGACCAGACCTATTTCCCCCCTGAGGTCTATGCTCAAACTTGGCAGGGTTATATTACCCATGTCATGCAAGTTGTCTTGCATTGCTTAGTTTTTACATCATATATGGATTGCCATCTGCTTACTTGCTTACTATATAAATCATATATTTGAATTATATCATGCCATCATGTTTACATAGTACATACACATCATCTATCTGAATTATGGCATGGCAACCCATTTAATAAAGACATCATATAGTTATATCATCTCATCCCGTTTAGTGTTACAGTCATCATATTTTGAATTATGGCATTCTATCCGTGAATGTATGTGAATTATGGCATGCCAACCTATTTAATAAACACATTATATAGTTATGTCATGTCATCCTGTTTACATAGTCTCATATTTTGAACTATGTCTTTCCATCTTTTTTAGTTAGCCATCATAATGTGAAATTGTGTCATGCTATCCTCTTTAGTTAGCCATCATATATGTGAAATTGTGTCATGCTATCCTATTTGGTTAGACAACATAAATATGAATTATTTCATGCCCTCTTTTATTCCCCACTATCCATTGCACCTGTCTATCATACAATGTCTATACTTTCAATTACTTTTCTTGTTTATCAGCCATTTGAATTGGAGAGTGTGATGGAAGTATCTAAGGGAGTAACAGCACGGTCTTCAGAAAAGATAGTGCTACCAGTTGATGCAGATAGAACCACGGTTGTACTTGCCCAAGGACCAGATCCACCACACATAACCCAGACTCTCGCAGATTGTACCCCTACCCAGTTGGACAGAGAACCAGCTACACCCCTTCTAACCCCAACCCCGGCAGATAGTAACCCAGTTCCAGTTGACACAGCACTGTCTCCACCACAGAGCACCCAAACACGAGCAGTTAGTAAGGGAACTGCAGTGCCCAAAGCACGAGGACCACCACTCCGAATCCCAACTCAACGCTTAAAGGAGAAGAAGATTTGTTCTCAGGTCAGGTTCTGTAGCTATGGTTCATACTCTTTCGCTCTTGCATTACTGTATTTACTCATACCAACTATTTCCAAATTTGAAGGATGGAATTGAAACTCCAATGGCGCAACAGGTATGTTTTAAACCTATTTCTTTAACTGGTTTGCTGTTGTAACCTGCTCTATGTTGATTTCTGTTTCAATTGAATAAACAGTTATGTTCTCATGTCATGCACATTACAAGTGTTGTTGTTGCTCTATAGTTACCCACACTTATATTCTGTCTATTCTGCTTTGTCTTGAACAAATATTATTTGAACTGTGTCTCTATCTTGATTCGGCAACAAAAACTAGAATGATATAGACCATAAAGTGACCATGGTACATAGATATATGTTTGTTTCATGCTGTTATCCTGTCCACTTTACTACTGAACTCATTTACCAAAATGAGTTTCATATACAACATGGTAAACATGTGATGTGTCTGCTTGTTTCTCTTTTAGAATGCGGACAAGATATTGGAGAACAGTACCACATTATCCAATGGTAAAGGAAGTAATGCAGATAAGGTTCAAGATAGTGAGACATCTATGTTGGTCTCCAAGAAAGCTGATAAAAACTATCTTGACGACAGTGAGGGAACCAAAAGTCCTGTCTTGATGTAGTGTTCGAGTTACTGGCCACTACTGCTGGCACAAGCTCTTCGAAACCGCTGCCTGAATCAGTTCGTCTTCTTGAGTCTCAACTTCAAGTTGAAAGACATTGATCAGATGTGCTGCGACAGGAAGCTGAAGGACTGAGGAAGTCCCTGCAGAATTCAGATGCATGTTTTCTGGTGCAACAGCAAGCGCTGGAGGATTTAAGCGCCAAACAAGAGAAAGTTAATAAGCTTGCTAAGCATCTTGCCAGCATTATGGGTACCCAGGATATTGTTTCTTGAGATCTTCTGAAGTGGTTTCAGTTCTGGATTTGTTTTGCTGCGGCGTTTATTTGCGCTGGTTGCCAATTTTGACAACCAGTGTATATGATATGCTGCTTTGTTTCCTATATTTGCACTGGTGGCGAACTTTGATGCCCAGTGGATGTAATATGTGTAATAGCCATGATAGCCTAGCGTTAGTTGCTTGCTTATTTATTTCCTTGTTGTCTTGTTTATTTGTTTTCTTGTAGTCATTGCAGTTCTTTTTCCGTGGTTAGCTAGTGGCTGCAATAACCTATTTTTTAAAACTAGGCCACAATAACCATGGGCTAATATTTACTATAGTGACACTGGGCCTCCTACTGGCCGTAGAAACAGTGGGCCTTCTACGGGCCGTAGAAACAATGGGCCTTCTACGGGCCGTGGAAACAACGGGCCTTCCGCGGGCCGTATCATCAATGGGCCTTATATGGGCCGTATGATCGATTGGCCAAACATGGGCCAAACAGGCCGCATTATGGCCGTAAACGGGCTAGAGTTGGAATCGTCCGTTCATGGGCCGACCATAACGGGCCATCATTAATAGGCTGTATTTGATGACGCCATGAAAATGGCCCAACGTATTAACGGACCACAAACGGGCCGACTATAACCACGGGCTGAATTTGGCCCACAAGCAGAAAATGACAGTAACGGGCCGTAAGTAAACGAATGCTGGAAATGAGCCCAAGAATAAATGGGCTCTGAGAAGGCCGAAAGATAACATGGGATGGAAACGACCCAACGGAATAACGGGTCGTTAATGGGTATAAAGTGATACACTATTCATTACGGGCCAGTTTCACCACGGGCCGTTAATGGGTGTAAAGTGATACACTATTCATTACGGGCCAGTTTCACTACGGGCCGTTAATAGGCCAAGAGTTACATAGGGCCTCATATGGGCCGAAAGACGTCATGGGCCATACATGGTCCAAAAGTGAAAACGGGCTGGAATCATATTGGGTGGCCCAGATGAAGCTACTGGGCCTAATTCCGATAGGGCGTAACGGGCCTTAGGTTAGCGGGCTGTAAATGGGCTATATGCGAACAGGCCGTTAACAGGCTTTACATGGGCCGGCCCGCCACCTTTTTACCAAGTCAAACTGGCCGGCCTTTTCACAGGAATGGGCCTCTGTTGGGCCGTGCCACGTGTCGACGTATCATAGGCGCCTTCTGTCCAATGAGTGGATGACATCTGTCCCAACGATGAGCCGACACGTGTTTCCTCCAGCCAATGATGATTTTACACGTGGAAAATCCCCATTGGTCGGGGCTGTTAACGGGTTATCGGATCCAAAACCCGACCCGATAGCTTAACGGCGTGCTGTTACGGTGGATGCCACGTGTCGGTCACCCTTGACGAAAGTACTTCTGTGACGCGCGATTTATCATCATGGAAGTGGACACTTCCGTGATGATAATTTTGGTAATGCCATGGAACACTTCTACGTCAGCACATGTATGAATATCTTGATTCTGTCATAAAATCGTCATGGATGTACATGCATGACAGAAAATGCGACCTACTGTGACAAACACGTATCATCACGGAAGTGTATTTTTTTGTAGTGATGTACCCAAAGATTTAAAGATTTGCAATAAGTTCCAAGGATTTTTCTCCCCTTAAGCATATACTCTTTCTCCCCCTAAATCTAACATTGGATAATGGGAGAAGGTAGGGTGATATAAAATCAGATCAAAGATGAATCAATTAAAATAGAGAGAAAATGAATCTATCATACTAACATGTCTTTCCCCTCTTAAAGACATGTGACTTCTCTCCTCTTGTTAACATGCATCTTTAGAAAAGCTTAGAAGTGCTCTCTGCCTCCTGATAGGTTTGATTTGATAAGCTTTGATGTTCTCTCTCTCCCCCCTTTGACATCAATTTCCAAGAAGGGCAACTTCAGGAACATGAGTCAGCTAGATGTGGTCTTGGAGAGACACTACAAAGCAGCATAAGCTTAAGATGCTGGTAGAGGAAAATAATCATTGAGTGGAGCTGAAGAAAATAGGCAATATAAAATGGCAAAATGTTTTCTCAGCAGTGAAATCAGTGACGCCGATATGTTTCCGTCGGTGACTCCGAAATAGCAAAGACACTGAATGTGCTCATCGGTGAGTCTGAGTTAGTCCGTGTCGATTGTACCGATGAACTGTGTACAAGGAAAGCTTGTGTTTCGGTCTAGCCGATGGGCTTGGATCGATGAGACTGAGTTCAACAGAGAGAATTTTTTTGTCAAAACAGCTCACTTGGCAAATGAAATCTCACAAAGATATTCAAGGAATTTTCATAAGGATTTGCAATGAATTAACTTTAGATAAAAGGAGAAATGAAAAACAAAAACAAAAGAGATCTAGATGAAGTAGAAGAGAAATATCTTAGCAAGAAAACATGCAATGGAAATTCAAAAATACTAAAGAGCACTAGAGAACTTCATCTAGAGATGGTGGACGACAAAGTCACCTATGTTAGAGTATATTGACTTAGGAATCAAGTAGATCACTTGATCATAGGTCATACTCATCGTTTGAGCTCAAAATGGGGTTGCCATTTTTTGTTTAAGCATTTTGATGTATTCACATCTTGCTGAGTCGCTTTATCTCATGACTTGGAGTAAATCTTCTCTAAGATGGAATGACATACCTTGGGTGTTGATCTTGATCATGTAGTTGAACTTATATTGGATGCTCAAGGTTGATGTAGTTGGGAGCACCCTTTGAGGTTGAAGTTCATCTTCCTACATGGGTTAGTCTTGCAAAGAATAGCACTTGTATATCCAAATTGACAATCATGAAATTTGGCATATTGAAATAGTCAAAGGATATGTTGAGTGAGTTCATGCTTCCTTGAATTCAACAACCAAATCATAGATACTTGGTGATGTAGAAATTGCTCAAGATGTGAGTGACTTGCAATCTCCTAGATTTAGGCTCATCCAAGTACCTACATGGGTTTGATAACATGAAAGGATGCAAATATATATCCAAGTCAAATGATCATCATCATAAGGGAAATACCAAGGATTAGTCACAAAAGGCTCATGTCTTGCATGTATCCAAATGGAATCTTTATTCCAAGTTTGAGGCATCAATGATATTCAGTTCACCTCTCAAACGGTAAAATACCTTTTCATCAAGCGGTTTGGTGAATATATCCGCCAATTGTTTATCGATATGAACATGCTTAAGATTGATGTCTCCTTTAGCAACATGATCCCGAGTGAAATGATGACGTACTTCAATATGCTTAGTTCGAGAACGTTGCACGAGATTATGAGCAATCTTAATTGCACTCTCATTGTCACAAAGCAATGGAACATGTTTCACATGTATCCAACAATCTTTAAGAGTTTGGTTCATCCAAAGTAATTGAGCACAACATGATCCGGCGGCAATGTATTCTGCTTCGGCGGTGGATAAGGATGCCGAGTTTTGTTTCTTGGAGGACCAAGACACAAGGGATCTACCAAGAAATTGCATGTACCCAAAGTGGACTTCCTATCAACCTGGTCACCAACATAGTTCGATTCGGAATAGCCAACAAGATCAAAATATGACCTCTTAGGATACCAAATGCCAAAGTTTGGTGCATGGATTAAGTATCTCACTATCCTTTTCACGGCCTTAACATAACACTCTTTAGGAGATGCTTGATATCATGCACACATGCACACACTTAGCATAATATCAGGACGGGATGCATATATATATATATATATATATATATATATAATAATGAGCCAATCATAGAACGGTAAACCTTTTAGTCAACCGGATTGCCATCCTTAGTCAAGTCAAGATGTCCACTAGTAGGTGGTGTTTTCATACCTTTGCTTTCTTGCATGTTGAACTTCTTGAAAAGAACCTTGATATACCTTGTTTGTGAGACAAAGGTACCTTCCTTAGTTTGCTTGATTTGCAATCCAAGGAAAAATTTGAATTCACTCATCATAGACATCTCAAACTTCTCCAACATTAGCCTTACGAACTTTTCACTAAAATGGGGGTTAGTAGAACCAAATATGATATCATCCACATAGATTTGGCACACAAATAATTCACCACTAACCCTTTTAGTAAAAAGTGTAGAATCAATTTTCCCAATTTCAAAGCCTTTTTCAATAAGAAACTTAGTCAAGCATTTATACCAAGCTCTAGGAGCTTGTTTAAGACCATAAAGAGCTTTGTGAAGTTTGTAGACATGATTAGGTTTCTTGGGATTAACAAAGCCGGGAGGTTTCTTAACATACACTTCCTCCTCAATTTCACCATTTAGAAAAGCACTATTATTGTCCATTTGGTATAAAGTGATATCATGGTGATTGGCATAAGCAAGTAAAATGTGAATGGACTCAAGTCTAGCAACAGGGGCATATGTCTCACCATAGTCCATACCTTCGACTTGATTGTAGCCTTGAGCGACGAGACGAGCCTTGTTGTGTACAACTTGTCCATCTTTATCTTGCTTATTACAAAACACCCATTTAGTTCCAATGACATTATGATCGTCGTTGGGCTTTTCAACCATTGTCCACACTTGATTCCTCTCGAAGTTGTGTAGCTCTTCGTCAATAACATTTATCCAATCCGGATCCTCAGGGTCTTCTTCTAACTTCATAGGTTCAACACTAGAAATGAATGAGTAGTGTTCACAAAAGTTAGCCAAACGAGTTTTAGAGTGAGTGATTCTCCCGGTTTGAATGTCATCAAAGATTTGTTCGACGGGATGATCTCTTGAGACTCTTGCTCTGACTCGTGAGAGCTTTTGCTTGGGTTGGGGTGGAACATCCTCACCATCATCTTCTTCATTGTTGGTGGCGTTGTCGTTCACTTGTGGAAGTGGAGAAGGAGGTGAGGTGGTTCATCTTGTTGTACTTCCTCATTTCCTTCGTCTTGACGTGTTCCACTTGTGGATGCCTCCAAGTCAACTTGTGGTTCACCTTGACGTGAAGTTGATGCTTCCACTTGAATGGACGAAGTACTCTCCTTCACCTCTGTTGGGCGAATCTTGCCAATGGAAAAATCTTGGATTGCTTCTGATGGATCTTTGTCTCCTACATCAATTGGCAATTGCTCTACTTGCAAAATGTTAGATTAGTCAAACTCCACATCTACCGTCTCTTCAACCTTCTGGGTGATTTTTGTAGACATGGTAAGTGTGAGAGTTTGAACCGTAACCGAGTAGGAATCCTTTGTGAGATTTAGAGAAAATTTCGAACGACGATGCTTATCAAGAATGTAGCACTTTGAGCCAAATACTCGAAAGTATCCAACTTGGGGTTTGTTACCGGTGAGAAGCTCGTATGCCATTTTTCTGAGAAGCTTGTGAAGATATAGTCGATTCGTAGCATGGCAAGCTGTCTCAACCGCTTCCGCCCAAAAGTGTCCTGGCGTCTTGTATTCATCAAGCACCGTTCTCACCATCTCGATAAGTGTCCGGTTCTTCCTCTCAACAACTCCATTTTGTTGAGGCGTGTACATGTCTGGTTCTCACAATCACTTCGAACCTTCTTGATATTCACTTCAAATTGGTTTTGGGCCTTCTTAGCGAAGTTCTTGAAGATCTTTTGGACTTGCGATTTGTCATCAAGAAAGAACGCCCACATAAATCTTGAGAAGTCGTCAACAATGACCAAACCGGAAGAGTTACCACCGAGACTCTTATAGGCGTTGGGACCAAAAAGATCCATATGAAGTAGCTCAAGCGGTCTTCTCGTGGTCATGATGCTCTTCACAGGATGACTTCCTCCAACCTGTTTTCCTGCTTGGCAAGCACTGCAAAGTCTATCCTTGTCAAATATAACATCTTTAACACCAATGATATGATCACATTTAATAAGCTTATCAAGATTTCGCATGCCCACATGACCTAACATTCTATGCCATAACCATCCTTTAGAAGATTTAGCAATTAAGCAAGTATGAGGTTGGGCTCTCTTAGTAAAGTCAACAATGTATAGATCACCTCTACGAATACCGGTAAAGACCATATTATGATTATCTCTACCAAACACTTGGCAATCTACTTCGGTAAATAGAACATTGAAACCAAAGTCGGCTAGTCTAGATACGGAAAGGAGATTGTAACCAAGAGATACAACGAGCATAACATTTTGGATAGAGCTATCATTGGAAATGGCCACCTTACCAAGGCCAAGTACCTTACCCTTGGAGTTATCTCCGAAAGTTACATACTTGCGTGGGCCGTCGTTTTTAGCAAGCTCATGAAACATATCTTTATCTCCGGTCATATGATTAGTACATCCACTATTGAGAATCCACTCTTTCCCTCCGGCCATGTAGTCATGAAAGTTTGCCACTAAGATTTCTCATAGTATCCTCAAAGTCAATATCACTTTCTTCATCTTCATCATAATAGCCCTGCTCAATGTCATCATCATGCATGTGATCATCACCTAGAGCAAGTGAGTCATTAGATTTATGACCATGATAATGCTCAACTTTATGAATTCAAATTGTCTCCAAAATGATGCTACTAATGACTCCAACATTACCTTTGGCACACATAAGATCACAGAGCTCAAATAGACATTCATCAAACTTGGGACCACTAGGCTCCATTTTTTGAAAAGCAATAGACTTTTGAAGAATCTCATCTATATTTTTCAAGGAATAATTCAGAAAGCATTCCTCAAGGTAGTTCCATATAATATATGTGCATTCAAAAGTAGGCAAGCACACAAGCAAATTTCTAAGCAATCTTCTAATGATAAGATCAATAGTCCTAAGATTGCAAACCATGTCAAGATACTCATCGGGGGTAGGATGCAAAGGATCAATAGGAGGCACATAAGGGCTAAGAATATACTTGTTCAAATTATATTCATTGAAAATCTCAAGCATCTCATTTTTCCATGAACCATGAGACTCCCCATCAAGAATAGGCAATCCACGTCTAATACTCCCGAACGTAGACTCATCCATCCTCCTCCAATTGTGATTAAACCAAAGCAATGGATACAAATGCTCTGATACTAATTGAAAGGATCGAGAAGAGGGGTCTAGAGGGGGGGGTGATTAGACCCTTAACAAGCAAAACTGATAGTTTTCAATGTCTTCAAGTTAAGGTTGTCTTTAGCACATGTTAAAGCACTCACAATACATTTCAAGCAAGCATGCCAATAGTACATGCAGCGGAAAGAGTAATACATGCAAGTTGCAAGAAGGTAAAGGGATGGGATTGGAGTTATTGGCGTGGTTCCGACAGGTGGTGCTATTGTACGTCCACGTTGATGGAGACTTCAACCCATGAAGGGTAAAGGCTGCGCGAGTCCATAGAGGGCTCCACCCACGAAGGGTCCACGAAGAAGCAACCTTGTCTGTCCCACCATGGCCATCGCCCACGAAGGACTTGCCTCACTCGGGTAGATCTTCACGTAGTAGGCGATCTCCTTGCCCTTACAAACTTCTTGGTTAAACTCCACATCATGATGGAGGCTCCCAAGCGACACCTAACCAATCTAGGAGACGGCACAGTCCAAAAGGTAATAGATGGTGTGTTGATGATGAACTCCTTGCTCTTGTGCTTCAAATGATAGTCTCCCCAACACTCAACTCTCTCTCTCTCTCTCAGATTTGGCCATGGTGGAAGAGTGATTTGAGTGGAAAGCAACTTGGGAAGGCTAGAAATCAAGGTTCAAATGGTTGGAATGGAATCTCTTGATCTCAACACATGAGTAGGTGGTTCTCTCTCAAAAAACGTATGGTGGAAGTGTAGGCACGTTCTGATGGCTCTCTCACAAATGGAGAAGGGGGTGGAGGGGTATATATAGCCTCCACACAAAATCCAACTCTTGCACACATTTGACTCATCTTGGTGAGACCGAATGGTGAAACTCGGTGGCACCGATCAGTTCAAAAATGTGAACGTTAGGAATCTCGGTGTGTCGGTGTTCTGGGAACGGGGGTCCCCAGACTTGCCTGCCTATGGCCTATGGCGTGGCTCAAGTGGGGGCCCAGCGCGGCCCATCTTCATCAGCTCAAGATCAAGACCCTCGCGAGGGGCCAAGCCTCATTGGGCGGACGACCGGAAGCTTCCTTAGAGGCAGCCTCATTAGGTAGGCTCGCGAGGAGGCGGAGAGATCAAGGCAGGGGTACCTCGCGAGGAGCCCGTGATGCAAGCCATGACGATCGAGACCAGGCGGGCGCCAGGCGGGCGCCGGCCTGCGCTGTGTCCTTGTTTCCCCTTTGGTGCAAAGGGGGCAAGCACAGGCCAAGGCATCGGGCAAAGGTTACCATTCCGGTGCAACGAGACCAAGACCAACAGAGGAGCAGGGCGGAGGTCACCGTGGAGCCCAAGACGGCGTCATCACCAGTACTTTTGGCAGCCGAAGACCACCTTTGGTCAGGATAACTTGTACTAGATGTTCCCCTTCAAAATGGCCAATTGTTGGCGCCCTTCCCGCTCGTTATTTGGGGAGAGGCCTAGGGCCTCTATAAATAGAGCTAGCCACCACAGAGTAGAGGACGGCGAGAGATCTGGTAGAACCCTAGCAGAGAGAGAGAGAGAGAGAGAGAGAAGCGACTGAACTCACCCTAGCGGTTCATCGCACCAGCTCAAGAACACCTCTCGCATGGTTGTTCTTCCCTTGTACTGTTTATCATTAGCCCCTGAGGCAATCCACCACACCACACACTGGATTAGGTATTACACCGCAACAGTGGCCCGAACCAGTATAAACCTTGTGTCCCTTGTGTTGTTCGTTGTTTCCATTTTAGATCACGCGAGGAGATTGGACGTAGATCGGCAGGGGAGAGATCTCCGCGCGCACCCCAGTGTTCGAACCTCAAGGGTCTGCCGGAACCTGAAATCCGACATTTGGCGCGCCAGGTAGGGGTGCGCCGGAGTCCTCCCTCCTGACGAACCGCTCTCCCCCGACATCGCATCCCGCCCTCATGGCGGACAACGCTAAGGATGGCAATGGGTCGGGTTTGGATCGGGTTGAACAATACCAAATCCATATCCATATCCATGAAGGCAGTCCCAGCCCATCCATGAAAAAATCCATGGGCGAAAAATTGTGACCATGTCCAAATCCGATGGATATCCATACCCATTGGATATCCATTGGGTCCTCTCAAGACCTATAAATAAGACATAACTCATTGCACAATGTGCACTGTGCATTGGCGTGCTCACTCTCTGCCGTGCAGTCATAGCCCTTGCATTGTCCCACTACTGCGGCCATGCATCAATGCGTGTGTGGAAAAGCGAAGATGGGTTGGGTTGTCGCAGGCCAGTAGTGGCTGCTGCAGCGATCCACCTTTACGTGGGTGTAGTGGCTGGCAGTGGCGGCCTCCTCTAGGGCTATGAGAGGAGTAACTCAAGGAGATGGCACCGATTCTCAACAACAAGTCATTTAATTAGTGTAGATAATAGGATGAGAAGGTGTGTTGGAGTATGTTATGGTGGGGATTGTGTAATTTCTTTTGAATGTTTTGGATAAAGGATAAAATTATAGTGGAACATGTGACTATGGGGTAGGGGTAGCAGAATATTGCTCGTTAAGTTAGACGATCGGGTCGGGTTTGGATATATCCATGGGTACAAGATTATGTCCATGCCCTATCCACGAGTAATCGGGTCGGGTTTGGACGCTACCCATGGGCGCAAAAGCATATCCAAACCCTATCCATTCGGGTTGGATATCCATGGGTATCCATGTCCATGGATAAAATTGCCATCCTTAGACAACGCGCCGCCCTCTCCAGCAACGAATGCCGACACTGGGGCCAGGGGGCTCCGGGCCTTGGCCCCCGCCTTGAGACAGGTGCAGTGGTCGCGTAAGTTCAGGCCCGAGATGCCGCCGCGCTATGACGGCGCAACAGACCCGATGATTTTCCTGCTGGCGTACGAGGAGGCCGTCCTCAGAGCCGGGGGCGACGACCGGGTGATGGCCAACTGGTTACCCATGGCCCTCACCGGCGTCCAGCGCGCGTGGCTCCTCCACCTGCCGACGGCCTCTGTCACCTCCTGGGAGGAGCTGTGCGACCTCTTCCTCGCTCGTTTCGCCGCACCGGCGCCGTCCGTCGTCGCAGCTCTCCTGGGTGGCTCCTAGGCACCACCCTCGAGCCATTACATCAAGCCGTTCACCCTCCGGATCAGCACCTCCTCCAAGTGCCAAGAAGCCCCCCGGGCTGGGTGGCGCCCAAGGCCGGTCTAACCTTTGACTCGGAGGACCGCCCCTTCAACCCCATTGGTTCAGGCGCGCTCCCGATGCTGTGCACCCCCACCATCTGCCAAGTGGTCGTCACTAGGACCCTCATCGACGGTGGTGCCGGCCTCAACATGCTCTCGGTGGAGGCCTTCAGCCTCCTCCACATGCCGCTGGAGCGGCTCCAACCCAGCAGGCCCTTCTCGGGCATCGGAGCCGGTTCCACTGCCTCCTTGGGACAGATCCGCCTCCCAGTGACCTTCGGTACCTGCGACAACTTCCGTACGGAGCTGATCGACTTCGACATCACCCCCATTGGCCTCCCCTACAACGCCATCCTCGGCTATCCGGCCTTGGCTCGGTTCATGGCAGCAACTCACCCGGCGTACAACCTCATGAAGATGCTTGGAAGCAGCGGCATCCTCACGGTGTCAGGAGGCACAAGGGATGCGCTGCAGGTGCTCCAGCTTGTTTTTAGGGCGGCCACGGTGGCGCAGCCCATTAGCACCAACGACCTTGAGCCCAAGGGGGCTGCGCCGGCTAAAAAGAAGCAGATGTTCACCCAAGACAAGGAGGAAACCAAGCAGGTACCAGTCGACGAGGACGGGTCCACTGGCGCCACCTTCACCATAGGGGCCAGCCTCGAGCCCGAGCAAGAGAAGGCCCTGATCAGGTTCCTGCATGCAAACAAGAAGGTGTTCGCGTGGGAACCTGATCAGTTAGCAGGGGTCCCAAGGGAAGTGATTGAGCATCACCTCAACATGTGCCCCAATGTGCGCCCCGTGAAGCAGAAGGCAAGGTGGCAGTCTACTAAGAAACAAGCTTTCATCATTCAAGAGACCCGGAAGCTAGAGGCGGCAGGAGTTATCCGCGAGGTCCTTTACCCTGATTGGCTGGCTAATCCGGTCATTGTGCCAAAGAAGGGAGGAAAGGAGCGCATGTGCGTCGACTTCACCAACCTCAACAAGGCCTGCCTGCAGGATCCATTTCCGCTCCCCCGCATTGACCAGATAGTTAACTCCACCGCAGAGTGTGACCTATTGTGCTTCCTAGATGCCTTCTCGGGCTATCACCAGATCAAGATGGTGGTAGAAGACATGGAGAAGACGGCTTTCCTGACCCCGTGTGGAGTGTACTGCTATACGTGCATGCCGTTTGGGTTGCGCAACACAGGTGCGACCTTTCAGCGGCTGATGCACATCGCCTTAGGCCGGCAGCTCGGGAGGAACGCTGAAGCTTACATCGATGACATTGTGGTGAAGTCTCATGAGGCAAAAACCTTGATGCAGGACCTGGAAGAAACCTTTGCAAGCCTCAACGAAGTGGACCTACGGCTCAACCCGGAGAAGTGCGTATTTGGAGTCTCCTCGGGCAAGCTCCTGGGTTTCCTCGTATCCCACAGGGGCATCGAGGCCAACCCGGATAAGGTCAAGGCAGTCGAAGACATGAGCCCGCCGAGGACCCTCAGAGAAATGCAGAAGCTCACCGGGCGTGTGACTGCGCTGGGGTGCTTCATCTCCAAGCTGGGGGAATGAGCGCTGCCCTTCTTCATGCTGATGAAGAAAAAGGGCCCCTTCGAATGGACTGAAGAGGCCGACAAGGCATTCCAAGACCTCAAGAGGTACCTTACCAGTCCACCAGTGATGGTAGCTCCGCGTCCTTGGGAGCCCCTGGTGCTCTACCTTGCAGCCACCCCCTACTCCGCTAGCGCAGCCCTGGTGGCGGTCAGGAAGGAGCGCTGTGCCAAGGCCGCGTTGACCGTCCGAACTGAAGCAAAGCAGAGTCAGGAGGGCCTCGCGAAGGCCGCAACCGCAGCTGGAACAGAACAGCCGCAGGAGGAGAACGCACCCGAGCAGGAGAGGCCTCTTCAGGCGACCAAGCGCTAGGAGCCCCGTCGTCTCAAGAGACACCTCGACCTCTGGAGGACGCAAGCTGCGCCAGCACCCTCAACCTCGTCGAGCATCCCGTGTACTTCATCAGCATGGTGCTACGGGACGCAAGGGCACATTATCCATGCCTCAAAAACTCCTCCTCGTGCTGCTAGTGGCCTCACGCAAGCTGCGCCACTGCTTCCAAGGACATCCCATCAAAGTCGTCTCAGCATACCCCTTGGAAAGAGTGCTCAGGAGCCCTAACTCAGCTGGAAGGGTTGCTGAATGGAACATCGAGCTACAGGCATTTCAGCTAGAATTCAATACGACCAGAGTCATCAAGGGAGCCGCACTTGCGGATTTCGTGGCAAAATGGGCAGAAGCGCCGGGTCTCGAGGCAGGCAAAGACCAATCACTTTTCCCGGGAAGTGAAGCACCAGATGGCTGGGTCATGTACTTTGATGGGGCATTCTCCCGACACGGTGCGGGAGCTGGCGCAATGCTCGTATCCCCTACCCAGGACAAACTCTACTATGCCGTACAACTTTGCTTCCAGCACGGAGAAAAGGTCTCCAACAACATAGCGGAGTACGAAGGCCTAATAGCAGGCTTGAAGGCCGCAATTGCCTTAGGGGTGAAGCGCCTCATCATCAAGGGCGATTCGCAGCTCCTCGTCAACTTCTCCAACAAGATATACGAGCCAAAGGACGAGCACATGGAAGCCTACCTCGCTGAGGTTCGCAAGATGGAGAAATAGTTCTAGGGGCTGGAGTTGCAACATGTGCCTCACGGCACCAATCAGGAGGCTGATGACATTGCCAAGAGGGCATCTAGGCGGCTGCCTCAGGAGCCTGGCGTCTTCGAGGAGCGGCTCTTCAAACCCTCGACGGTGCCGTCACTGTCGAGCACGGCGCAACCAAGGGAGGAGCTCCCTCAGCCGCCTGCCTCAGGAGCCCCGGTCTGCGGCCCAGCCTCAGGGGCACGCCTGCTCCTGGTGTTAGAGCCTCAGGAAGGGTGTTGGATCCCGAAGCTGAAGAACTACCTGATGCAAGGGACTCTGCCGGAGAATGAGGAGGAAGCGGAGCGTGTGGCGCGGCAGGCCACGGCTTATTGCATCAGGGATGGAGAGCTCTATAGGAAGCGACCAAATGACGTGTCTCTACGTTGCATCTCCCGAGAGCAAGGGAAGGAGCTACTGGCGGACATACACGGCGGAGACTGCGGGCACCACTCGTCGTCACGGACCCTCGTCGGCAAGGCGTTCCGTAGTGGATTCTATTGGCCCACAGCGCTCAATGATGCCGTTGAGCTTGTGAAGGCTTGCGAGGCCTGCCAGTTTCACGCTAAGTAGATCCATCAGCCTGCGGGGGGGGGGGGTCTACAGACTATACCCCTCTCATGGCCGTTCGCAGTTTGGGGGCTGGACATTCTGGGCCCGTTTCCTCGGGCGCCAGGGGGTTATCGCTACCTCTACGTCGTCGTGGACAAATTCACCAAGTGGGCTGAGGTGTAAGCCGTCCGCACAATCCCGACAGGCTCAGCGGTCAAATTCATCAAGGGCCTCGTGAGCCGATTTGGGGTGCCCAACCGCATCATCGCCGACAACGGTTCGCAATTCACCAGTAATCTCTTCAAAACGTACTGTGCTAACCTTGGAACGCAGATATGTTACGCTTCGGTAGCACACCCCCGGAGCAACGGCCAGGCCGAGCGGGCCAACCCGGAGGTCGTGAGGGGCCTCAAAGCCAGGACCTTCAGGAAGAAGCTGGAAGCCTGTGGGAGGGGCTGGTACGACGAGCTCCAGTCTGTGATGTGGTCAATCCGCACAACTGCGACCAAGCCGACTGGTGAGACCCCGTTCTTCCTCATCTACGGAGCAGAGGCTGTTCTCCCTCACGAGGTCAGGCGTCGCTCCGCACGGGTCCTGGCGTTCGACGAGACGCAGCAGGACGCCATGCGGGGGACGGATCTCATGCTGGGGGAGGAACGCCGTCGAGAAGCCACGCTGCAAGCGGCAAGGTATCAACAAGCGCTGCGACGATACCACTGCCGCAACATCCGCCCCAGAACTCTTGAGGTAGGGGATCTCGTGCTCAGACGGGTTCTCTCCAGGGAGGGGCTGCACAAGCTCTCTCCCATGTGGGAGGGCCCATTCAAGGTTGTTCATGTTTCCAGGCCTGGCTCCGTGCGCTTGGAGACCCCGGAGGGGGTACCCGTCTAGAACGCGTGGAACATTCAACATCTCCAGAGGTTCTATCCCTGAGCGAGGGCTAGCGCCTAGGAAAGGCCCGGTGCCTGTGAAGAAGGCGAATGGCTGTGAAGCTGCTGCGTTTTGGGAAAGGCCAGGTGCCTGTGAAGAAGGCGAATGCCTGTGAAGCTGCTGCATTTTGGGAAAGGCCCGGTGCCTGTGAAGAAGGCGAATGCCTGTGAAGCTTCTGCATTTTGGGAAAGGCCCGGTGCCTGTGAAGAAGGCGAATGCGTGTGAAGCTGCTGCGTTTTGGGAAAGGCCCGGTGCCTGTGAAGAAGGCGAATGCCTGTGAAGCTGTTGTGTTTTGGGAAAGGCCCGGTGCCTGTGAAGAAGGCAAATGCCTGTGAAGTTCACCACCCGTGACACTCTCACGTAATAATGAGTGGGGATGTACACGCCCTGGAGTCTCCGGAGTGCCGCCCTCGGGCCTCGGGGGCTCTCGCCCACGCCCAGTGGCAGCACTTAGCTCCGCGCTGGTGAGAAGGCGTCGAAAACTAGAATAGGTGCCGGACGCGACTTTCCCATTTTCTTTTTGCAGTTGGCTTGTTTATTCCCATTTGAAGTTTTATTGGAGTTCCTGACGTTCCTGGCTTGAGACTCTTTGTCTTTCTCGCTCGCTTGCCTCATTTTCTCCCGCACAAGCCTCGCGAGGGAGGTTTGCGGGCGCCCTCGCGAGTGTTTTCTGCCCCGATCGTTTGGAGCTTTCCTACCCGAGTCCTCTGCGGGAGCAACCCTCCCAGTCCGTGCCCCATGGGCATCGCGACACGAGCGCAGGACCTGGGCCGATCGCCCCCACAACCAAGATCGTAAGTTACCCCGCCTACTGATCCTTGCAGGGCACCAAGCGCACGATGATGCCACGGCCTCAGGAGGCGAGGACCGCGCCAAGCCCCACCGAGCAAAAATATTTCCCGCACATAGGTGCGCGGCGCAGAAACATAGCGCAGGAATAGCGGAAACAACGCGATGGTTAAACAGCAGCAGTTCTAACATGCCCCCGCGGGGCCCTACATTACTTTCTATTTCTACGCAGGATAAGAAAGAAAACAAAACGGGCGCGATTCGTCTTGCGCCAACCCACAACAAAGGCTCGAGCTGCTCCTGGGGCTCAGGCAGATCCCTCCTCTCGCTTCACTGGGGCGCGACGGCGGGCTGACCCGCTACCTTCACCCAGGCGGGCGCGACGGCGCGGGGGCTGGTCGCAGCCACCGCTAGAGGAAGTTGCTGCCTGAGAGGGGGTCGCCGAAGCTCAGCGAACCCCGAGCACCGCCGCCTGTACGCCAGTCGCCATCTTCATCCTGGTTAGTGCCGGGGCTGGGCAAGCGGCCATGATCGTCGTCTTTAGGGCAGCACCCGGCACGGCGACCATCTTCCCCGAACACCCTCACGTAGAGGGTGGCGTCGCCATCAAACTTGAAGTACAGGGTGCACCATCGTCCCAGGCCGCGCGCGCGGGCAAATGTTTGCTAGCCGCGTGTCAGAGCCCCATTCCCAGAAATGGAGACCTCCAGCGAAGCCCAGGAGGCCCTGCTGCAGCAGCCGTCTGCCTGGAGCCAGAAGCCGCACCGAGCGCTGGCCGGCAGTTCATCTACAAAGAAACGGGGGAGCCGGAGCCTGGTGGTGGATGGGTCCGCCGACCACACGACGAACTCCGACAGCACCTCCGCAAAGCGAAAGCATGGCCTAGGGGGCGCACACCCACGGCGTGCACCCCGTCGGCAACCGGGCACTCACCACCACGCAGGGAACCGCCTCCATGGCCGCGGGAGGCCACCACGGGGAACGTGGTATACTTGCGAGTGCGGCCTCGGCCGCGCTTGGTCAGGGGGAAGTCAGGCCCTGCCTGGGGGGCCTTTCCTTTCTCCGCGGCCGAGAACCTCTTTGGGGCCATGGGGGCGGCGAGTAGCCAAGAAGAAGAAAAGGAGCAGCAAGAAGGGACGGGCTAAAAGGGCTCGCGCGGCCCCGTACTTATAGTCGGAGGAGGCCAACCGTCAAGCACCACGATCGTAGGTAATCATGACCGGTTTCTCTGCATGTAGGGACATGTCAAGTCGTGCGATTGCTGAGGCATCGTGGGGAAGCGTAGACGCCCATGTCCAATCAATCGCCACGCGGCGCCCAAGGACGCAGGCTGTTAGGGCCCGCGGCGCTTCGCGCTTGCCCCTTCGCTTCCCTTCTAGGCCAAGCCCGGGCGCGCCTTGGGCCCGGGGGCTACTGTCGGCGTTCTGGGAACGGGGGTCCCCAGACTTGCGTGCATGCGGCCTGCGGCATGGCTCAAGTGGGGGCCCAGCGCGGCCCATCTTCATCAGCTCAAGCTCAAGACCCTCGCAAGGGGCCAAGCCTCACGGGACGGACGACCGGAAGCTTCCTCAGAGGCAGCCTCATCAGGCAGGCTCGCGAGGAGGCGGAGAGATCAAGGCAGGGGTACCTCGCGAGGAGCCCGTGACGCAAGCCATGACGATCGAGACCAGGCAGGCGCCGGCCTGCGCAGTGTCCTTGTTTCCCCTTTGGTGCAAAGGGGGCAAGCACAGGCCAAGGCATCGGGCAAAGGTTACCATTCCGGTGCAACGAGACCAAGACCAACAGAGCGGCAGGGCAGAGGTCACCGTGGAGCCCAAGACGACGTCATCACCAGTACTTTTGGCAGCCGAAGACCACCTTTGGTCAGGATAACTTGTACTAGATGTTCCCCTTCAAAATGGCCAATTGTTGGCGCCCTTCCCGCTCGTTATTTGGGGAGAGTCCCAGGGCCTCTATAAATAGAGCTAGCCACCACAGAGTAGAGGACGGCGAGAGATCTGGTAGAACCCTAGCAGAGAGAGAGAGAAGCGACTGAACTCACCCTAGCGGTTCATCGCACCAGCTCAAGAACACCTCTCGCGAGGCTGTTCTTCCCTTGTACTGTTCATCATCAGCCCCTGAGGCAATCCACCATACCACACACTGGAGTAGGGTATTACACCGCAACGGTGGCCCGAACCAGTATAAACCTTGTGTCCCTTGTGTTGTTCGTTGTTTCCAGTTTAGATCATGCGAGGAGATTGGACGTAGATCGGTAGGGGAGCGATCTCCGCGCGCACCCCAGTGTTCGAACCTCAAGGGTCTGCCGGAACCCGAAATCCGACACGGTGGGACCGACTGAACAACTCGGTGGGACTGATGTGCTAGGGCTTAGGGCAAACATCATCTCGGTGGCTCCGATTGCATCAACTCGGTGAGACCAAAGTGAAGCAATAGGCAACAGAGAATCTGTCAAGCCAACTCGGTGAGACCGATTGCATAACTCGGTGAGACCGAAATAAATGTGACAAGTCACAGAGCGCTGGCAAGGCCATCTCGGTGAGGTCGAGATCTGTATCGATGAGACCGAACTGTTAGGGTTTTTGGCAGCGGCTATGTCATATGAACTCGGTGGCTCCAGATAGAAAGAATCGATGGGGCCGAGTTGTAGTTTAGGCTTTGGACATATTTGGATGGAGAAAGTGGCCGAGGATTTTGGAGCAATATCACTAAGCATTTGAGCAAGTAGACCATTAAGCAACACCCCATCGCCTTTTAATAGTATTGACTTTTTTATGGACTCAATGTAATCTTGGATCACTAAAATAGAAATGAAAGGTCTTGAGCTTTTGCCTATCTTTATCCTTAGCATTTTTAAGGGGTTCCATATCCTTTTGTCCTTGCCACACAATTATTGAACTTGTCCGAAATTCACTAGATAAAACTATTAGTCGAACAAGAAATATGTTGACATTAATTACCAAAATCACCCAGGGAACACTTGTGCTTTCAGAGGTCTCACCTCGTTCCGGATCTGAGCCAAATATTCTCGGTTCACGGGAATGAGTCGGTCACCGTTCCATACACACACCAAACGCGAGAATCAGGTCCAAGAACGGGTCCGCCCCGTGATATTCCGATCCATGACATGAACGAAACACACCCTTAGCGATGGTCGACCGTGTCATTTTTGGACTAACCACTGGTTGGGCAGCAACTCTATTATTGAGATCGTGTCGACCCCTACTGCTTTGGTCCTTCGACGACTATGGAAGAAACACCTTGTTTGTGACAGTGTCTCGCGGCATGCTTGGATC
The DNA here is from genome assembly GCF_018294505.1 of Triticum aestivum. Lineage (NCBI taxonomy): Eukaryota > Viridiplantae > Streptophyta > Magnoliopsida > Poales > Poaceae > Triticum > Triticum aestivum. The sequence goes on along the minus strand of NC_057809.1, from coordinate 226,623,965 downwards.
CTTGACATTCGTGGAGCCATGGGTGTTGCGGCATCTGTCAAGTATGTTGACCTCTGGTGCAAAGCGATTCAGTTCCTCTCGGCCCCGATCCAGACGTGATCCGATGGAGATGGATGTTCAATGGTTCCTACTCTACGCAAGATGGGTGTTCAATGGTTTCTACTCTATGCAATCTTGCTACATAGCTCTCTCCGAGGGATCCAAAATGGCACTACACTAGAAGATGACACGGAAGGTTTGGGCACTCCTGCATATTCGATTTTTCACCAGGCTGGCTACCCAAGATTGCTGTTGGACCGCTGTGCGCCTCAAACGGCTTGATCTACCCCATGCCATGCATTGCCTCTTTTACGACCAAGATTTGGAGATGATGCAACACCTCCTTGTGGGTTCTCCCTTCTTGTGGCAGGTCTGGCACGATGTCATCTCCTAGTATCGTCTTACAACCATCTCTTTTGCAAGCGCTTCCACTCTCTCGCTCTCCCCATTGCATTGACCATTTGGGAGCACTGTAACAGCTGTCTCTTAGATGACGAGAAATCCTCTGATGCGTGTTCTTTAAGCGATTCAAGCCGAGGAAAAGCTATGGACATGCGCCTGCATAAAGGGATTGTGCAACATCCTTCTTTAGCTCCCTGTGTATTTGGGGCCGAGCAACCCCCTTCTCTCTCTGTTGACACTCTCTGGCATTGCCCCTGCTAGTGTACACATCGATGGGATGCCTCTGTAACACTCTTTCTATATCAATTCAAAGATACAAATCTAGCGTATTCGTGAAATAAAACTTAGCTCACATAACTTGAGGATATTTATTCCACTTGAATAATGGAGTATGTGATAGGTAAGGGCGTCTTCAACATTGTCCCTCAACTCGGACTCACTATTTGTCCATGGACGCGTCCAGACGTGTCCATGGACACGGATACCGGAGTCGTCCATCCAACACTATATATACCTCAAATATCTGCTTCTGTTAACTTAAAAATAGGTAGCATCCCGCCAAATCTTGTAGTTTTGCTTTGTGATCCGTACTAATAGCCTTCCGTCAAAGTGCACAATTTGCATTACCATAGACACTCTATATACATCCTTTTGCCAAATAGCATGACAATGAAAAAATCACTTTCCACCAAACAACTACGCCAAAAAAAAGAAGCATCCTTCGGCTAAACTAATGGCATGCTAGCCGCATCCTTGTGCCAATCTATGAGTGAATGCATGAAAAAAAAAATAGTGACTTCTGCCAAATCTCAAACATGCTATCAACATCCTTCCGTCCAATCCCGATAGCAGTGGCTTTCACCGTCTCGACCGAGAGGAGAGGGTCGGTGTTGGAGATGCCCTAAAGCCAAATGTTATCTTCTTTCCAAGACGGAAGCAAGAAGCTTGCTCCTTTTCATCAACCAAGCAGAGTTTTAAACATTAAA
>NC_057809.1:226612325-226622237 GCF_018294505.1 Triticum aestivum | reverse complement strand
TAATAATATAGTACTCCAAATGATGCGCCGCGCCTAGACACAGATTGCCGTGTGAGGCTTCACATAGGCGAAGATGATTGTCGGCAGGATGGAGACGTTGCGAAAGGCGTGAACTGGACGCTCGTCCCAAATGGTTCGAGCAACCAGCAAAAGGCAGCTCATCTCACTAGGAGTAGAAACCCATGGACTAATTAGCGACCATATCGGCATAAAACAAGTCATGGAGTATTCAAGTCTTGCAACCGACGATTCAAGCAAAGGCATGTCAACTGAGCAATCACCCATTCAAGCCCAACCTCCTTTTTCTGTGCGGGCTTGAATTGCACCACGCAGACAGAGGGAACAGTTGGGGAAAGACCTGGTCAAATTGCTCTGAAGAAGTGACGGGCAGAATCACACCTGTACTGGAGTGAAGTAGTAGTGTACATCACTATACCACTTTATATTACATCATTATCTTCTCTGTTCCTAAATAGTATATCCAGATGATTTGAACTGCTAGAACATCTTATATTTATACTTCGTCCTGAAATAAGTGTCTCAAGTTAGTACAATTTTTTAGTACAAAGTTGAGACATTTATTTTGAAATGGAAGTATTATTTAGGAACAGAGTGCATGATTCGTCCTGGAATTGGGTTCGTTTCAGGTGCACTTGCAGGAAAACGGAATCAAGAAATCATTCGCAAGAGAAATCCCACAGCGCCTGATCACGCCGAATGGTTCTAACCGAAGATGATGATTGTGCTTGTGCAGGGGCATCGCCATGGAGAACGAGAATCCATTCCTTCCAGCCATAGCCATAGAGAATCCGGAATTCAGTGGGCACGGCCTGCCTTTTTTTGTTGTTGCAACACTTGTACTAGCATTTCAGCTAACCAAGTGTACTAGCGAACTTCCTCTGGTGTTTCATCTCAAGAACATGGCACAGTTATGTCAGGAGGGGATAGGTGGCTGGCTTCAGCCTTGATTATTCTGTAACTATTTATGTTTATATAATAAGTATAAAAAATACATAGAACAATTGTTCTACGATTTTCGGCTAAAAAAGAAACGAAAAATCAGGAGGGGAGAAGAGTGGAGCGTAGCCTCAGTAAACAACGGTGGAGTCAGTTGAGTAGTAATCACAAGAAACATGGCCAGTATGTAGTCTAGTAGTAGTAACAGTATGTATGTAATTTACATCTGACACAACCTTATTCTACATAGTGTCTATATTACATAAGCAGATAGACGATGATACAAGGGGAGGAAAGGATCCGTATGTACAAGGACAACACAGACGAGCTTCTGTCGGTGGCCAACAAGCAGGACACCACGAGCAGAAGCGCCGCTCACACTAGTGTACATATGCCACATCAAATACCGTCAAAAATCCTACTACAAGAAGATGAAAGAAAAAGGAGGAAGCACAAGGGCAAAGAAGATCAACACGCGCGCGCTCATACGTACTACTGTACTAGCTCAGCTGCACAACGGCTCGTACCGGGGAGCAGACGGAGGCAGAGCAACCTGGATGGATGGATCGCCGGCTCATCACCAGCCGTAGACGGCGCGGGAGCACTTGACCTTGATCCACTTGACGCTGCGCCGCACCGACCCCTTCACCTTGCCCTCCACGTCGTACACCTTGTAGGCCACCAGCCGCTTCTTCCTCTGCAGCTCCGCGTCCGCGTCATCCGTCTTGGCCGGGGCCGGGGCCGGGGCCTCGTTGTCGACCAATGCGGAGAAGGACGGGGTGTAGCTCCTCAGGTTGAGGGAGCGGCGGCCGGCGGAGGACCAGGTGGCTGCGGTGGTGGTGGCGGCGTTGGGCCCCTTGGCCTGGGCGGCGCCGTCGGAGAAAGGCTTGTAGGAGGCGGCGTAGGAGGCGCTGTAGCACCGGAGGTTCAGCCCCGGGGTGGGGCCGGGGCCGGCGCCGGAGACGGTCCTCGTGCTGCCGCTCCGCTGCACGGCGGTCGCCGCCGCGGGGCGCGACAGGGAGGTGGTGCTCCTGGCGCGCTGCACCTTGGTGGGCGCGTAGGAGACGGCGTAGGAGGCGCTGTGGCAGCGGAGGTCGTTGGCCGGCGCGGCGGCGGCGGCGGTGCTCCTCTCGGCCAGCGACACCGACCTCTCCATTGGCATCTTGTTGCGCGGGTGTGGTCACTCTCTTGTCCGCGGAGCTCTGGCGTGAGGAACTGATGGCTGGCTGGTGGCGCCAAGCAGGCAGATGGAGCCTTTTTATAAAAGTGGGTGTGGGTTCCAAGTGTTGATCGGCTCGGCCAGACATGTTGCACGGAACGGTGCACGCTGCTACAGTATGTACGTATATGGTTTGGATTGTAGCAGGCCGGTTCCTAGCCCAGGGTCGGATTGATAGCTTTCTCTCTCAGTTTCCTAGGGACAGGGACGGCGGCATTCCCCTGCTGGCTGCTGGTAGTGTGAGCTCGGTTCATTCGTTTTCTTGATGTTCTTTTGGCCTAACGCACTACGCCAGGATGAGATTTTTTTGCTTTGCGTGCGTGCGCAGAAATCATTGGGCAGCCCAAGAGAAGCGTGAGATTTTTGCCTTGTCCGCGTGTGCACAGATCATAGGGCGGACGAAAACAACCGTGGGGGTGTAGGGGTTTCTGCAGACGTACCCCTGCTTTTTAATCGAAGCAGTAGGATGGCAGGGAACGGAGAGTTGAAACACAGGGTTTAGGTTTTTGGGTGGGTAGTTGACATTCAGCCTCACATCTTAATATATAGATATGTATATAAATACGTATACAAGAACAATATATTAGACCCTACTTTACATGCCCCCTTAATCTGAACTACATACAAGATTCAGATTGGTTCTAAAATGATCTAGCATCTGTCTAGTAGCGGGTTTAGTAAATACATCCGCTAATTGATCATCTGTAGAAATAAACCCGAATTCCAGTTCACAAGCAGCCACTCATTCTCTCACAAAATAGAAATCAATCTCAATGTGTTTAGTCCGAGCATAAAACACTGGATTCGCCGTCATGTAAGTTGTCCCTAAGTTATCACACCAGAATATAGGGGTGCGTTGCCGTGGGACTCCAAGTCCTGTGAGAACTGAGTCTATCCAAATGGCTTCAGCCGCGCCATTGGCCAATGCCTTATACTCTGCCTCGGTGCTTGACCTCGAGACTGTGGGTTGCTTCTTCGAGCTTCAAGATACAAGATTGGGTCCAACAAATATAGCAAAACCACTAGTAGAGCGCCTATCATCAACACAGCCTGCCCAGTATGCATCGGTGAATATACTCACTCCGGTTAATCCGGACTTACGAATCTGTAGTCCCATGTCTAGCGTACCTTTGACATATCTCAGAATGCGCTTGACTGCTTCCCAATGATCCTCCGTTGGCCGAGACAGGAACTGACACACTTTGTTCAATGCGAAGGAGATATCAGGACGAGTGAGGGTCAAATACTGAAGTGCTCCAACCACACTGCGATACCGAAAGGAGTCATCTCTACCCACTAGTGCACCACTATGACGTGAGAGACTCTCGGATGTAGCAAGCGGAGTGGAAGTGGCCTTGCAGTTCTCCATGTTGACACGATGAAGAAGGTCCAAAGCATACTTTTTCTGCATCAAGGTCATGCCCCCTGAATGAAAGGACGCTTCCAAACCAACAAAGTACTCGAGGCGACCCAAATCTTTGATGGGAAAGCTAGCAAACAACGACTGCACAAGACGATCCACCGCGCGAGGGTAGAGCCAGCAATCACAATATCATCAACGTACACCGGCATGTATATCTGTATAGCACCCTGAGAGAAGATGAACAGAGATGCATCTGATCGGGAGGCAACAAAACCGAGCTGCAAAAGGCGCTGACTCAAACGAGCATACCAGGCACAGGGCGACTGCTTGAGACCATAAATAGACCGCTGAAGTTTGCAGAGATGAGAGGGATACGTGGCATCCTCGAACCCAGGTGGCTGCTGCATATACACATCTTCGGCCAAGAACCCATGTAAAAAAGGCATTGCTCACATCAATCTGTCGGAGGCTCCAACCACGAGACACAACAAAAGACAGAACCAAGCGAACTGTGGCAGGCTTCACCATCGGGCTAAATATATCTCCATAGTCAATCCCATCCTGTTGAGTGAAACCGCGAGCAACATGACGAGCTTTGTGCTTATCAACAGACCCATCCGGATGATGCTTGGTTTTGAAAATCCACTTGCAGCTCACAATATTAACACCAGGTGGCCGAGGCACCAAAACCCAGGTGTTAGTGTGACGAAGAGTAGCAAACTTCTCGGACATGGCGGCACGCCAGGCAGGTTCACCCAGAGCATCACGATGGGAAACCGGCGTGGCGAAGAAGGCACGGCGGCGAGAGTCATACCGATCCGTGCCATCAGTGTAAGACTTCTCCTTGCGCGTATGATCACGATGGCGTGTAACCATAGCATGCGCTGGAGCTGCATCGCCGGTAGGAGAAGATGGCGGCGACGAGGGCTCGGCCAAGGGTGTCGCGACTGAGGAGACCTCAACAAGAGGCGACACGGGCCGAGAGACGACGGTGAGCTGGACCAGCCTAGGCGAATGTGGCGGCCCGGGAGACGCATCGGGCGAGGGTGGCGAACCAGCCGCGCCTGCCTCGGGCGGCGGGACATGCACGTCCTGAGCATGCACATTGGTCTCATCAGGAAGCAGCGGAGTAGCAACATGTACCTGAGGGGAACTGAAAACAATAGCACCTGCAGAGGGCAAGTTACGTGACAAATAGGACAAGTCATATTTACGCACATGGACATCCGGAACCGGTTCATCGGAGGGAAAGGTGAGGGCATGTTCAAGAGAAGCAGGATCAACCGAGACACCGGGTTGGGAGTAAGGAAATACCGTCTCGTCGAAAACAACATCACGAGAGATGTATATCCGACTGAAGGTACGGTCAAGACACTTATAGCCCTTATGCAAAGGACTATAGCCAAGGAAGACACACATCTTGGAACGGAACTCAAGCTTGTGAGCATTGTACTTGCGGAGACTGGGCTAGCAAGCACACCCAAAAATCCGAAGGGAGGAGTAGTTGGGCTGAACATGAAACAAACGGAACAGAGGTGTGTCCTTGTTGAGAACCGGAGTGGGCATACAGTTGATGAGGTAACATGCCGTAAGAAAAGCCTCATCCCAAAACTGAAGTGGAAGAGAGGAGTGCGCAAGCAAGGCAAGGCCAGTCTCAACCAAATGTCGGTGATTGCGCTCGGCAATACCGTTTTGCTGAGAGGTATGTGGACATGACACTCGGTGAGAGATGCCCGTGCGTCGAAAGTAGCGATGGAGTTTGTGGTATTCACCACCCCAGTCGGACTGAACGGCCTTGATTTTATAATCCAGAAGGCGTTCGACATGAGCCTGAAAGTTGTAGAAAACTTACTCAACATCTGACTTGTGTTTAAGCAAATAAATCCAGGTGAAGCGCGTGTATTCATCAATAAAACTAACATAATACGTGTACCCTCCCGACGAAGCAAGAGCGGGACCCCAAACATCTGAATGTATTAATTCACGAGGTACAGTAGTGATATGAAACGAAGTAGAATAAGGTAGCTGATGACTCTTAGCACACTGACAGGCATCACAAACTAATGATGAGTTATTTGAACTAGAACACGGAAGTTCATGACTTCGAACAATGGAAGTGACCACATTATTTGTAGGATTACCAAGACGTTGATGCCATTGCGACGACGAAACTCGAACACCGGAGGAGGCATGGCGAGACGATGAAGATGATGCACGAGCGAAGGGGACCGGATAGACCCCCCCATAACATCTACCGTGAAGGATGACGCGCCTGGTTGCTTTGACCTTAACAAGGAAAAAACGATGGTGAAATTCAACAAACAGGTCATTATCACAAACAAGACGATAAACAGAGAGAAAATGCTGGCTAATTTGTGGAACATGAAGGATGTTACGCAGTTTAAGAGATGAACCGGGTAAACGCGAATGACCAATGTGTGAAATACACAAACCTGCACCATTGGCCACCTGAACCTGATCCTTGCCGTCATAGCGCTCGTGAACCTGGAGGCGCTCAAGATCATTAGTCAAGTGATCCGTAGCCCCAGTATCCAGCACCCAAGGAAAGTCGATGATGTTGGTGCAAGCCGAGTTGGCAGAGCGGGAGTTGTGATCCTGATCATAGCGCTTGCTGCAGTCGTCGGCTTCATGGCCCGAGTTCTTGTAAATTTGGCACCGAGGACTCCAGCGGTTGCGACGCCCACCTCCTCCGCCGTTGTTGCTAGCGTTGCCCCCTCCACCTTGCATGCCATTGCCGGCATAACCAGTGTTGCGGTCACGGTCGTCGGTGTTGCCGCCATTACCGCCCTGGCTGGCCATGTCCATCAGCCAGGTGCCCCCCTCCTTGGGAGGGATAGGGGTCGGAGTAGGGCGCGCATCCGCCCACACCATACGAACCCGAACGGGTCACGACGTTTGCGTAGGGAGACCACCCCTCCACCGCACTCTGCTGTGCCTACAGCACCTCGAAGGACAGAACCAATGAGTAAAACCTAGAGTAGGGCATGAGTGCGTTACTCAGGCCCAAGGAGGCGGCGATGGAGTTGTAGGCGGAGCCAAGGCTGGTGAGGATGTGATCGATAAGCTCATCATCGCGGATCGGAGAGCCGGCGGCGGCCATAGTGTCGGCCAGGGCCTTCATCTTGTGCATGTATTCCGCGGCGGACAGATCGTCCTTCCTCAGCGATTGAAGTTGCCGCCGGATGTGGCAGACATTTGCGCGGCTCTGGGCGCCGAACATGGCGGCGAAGACTATCCACACCGCATGCGCCAATTCGCAGCCAATGAGTTGACATGCAATATCCTCCTCCATGGAGGTGAGAAGAAGCCCCTTGACGCGCTGATCTTGAACCCACCATTGGTGGTACTCCGGGTTGGTGACGGTAGTGGCAGCGTTGTCGGTGCCGACAACGAGTGTTTTGGCATGTGCCGCCTTGGTGCCATCGAGGTGTCTGTGGAGGTTGGCACCGACAAGAACAGTGCTGGTGATGCCCCCTAGAGCATGAAGTTGTGGCGACCGAGGGAGACGGAGATCGTCGAGATGGCGAGCACGGTGGGGATCGTGGAGACGGGGGAAGAGACGAGGGCGCCGGCAGTTTGGCCGACGGACATAGCGGAGATGACATCGCAGCGGCGACGCGGATGGAGCGGCGCGCGGCGACAGCGGAGCAAGACACGACGGCGGCGCGAAAGATGGCACGTGCAGCAGCAGTGATTGGAGCAAGACGCGGTGACGGCGTGGAAGATGGCACGCGCAGCAGCAGCGATCGGAAGCGGCGGCAGCATACGGGCAAAGCTAGCTAGCTAGCAAGCAGCTGGATGGATTCCTGCGTATGCGCGTACGTGAATTAGCAAGACGCGGTGGCGACGCGGAAGAGAGGATCGGGCGGAGGCGCGAGGGACTTGCGGCGGCGGCGACTGCTCTGATACCAAGTTGAAACATAGGGTCTAGGGTTTTGCGTGGGTAGTTGACATCCAGCCTCATGTGTCAATATATAGATGATCACAATTACAATTACATACATATACAAATACATGTACAAGGACAATATAGTAGACCCTACTTTACATGGAGCTTTTGCGGTGAGTTGTGCTTTCAATACCAGAGAAAGGCACAAGGTTTCTTGGTTGTTTTCATCTAAAATATGCCAAACTTGCTTAAACAATATGATGTCGTGAGTGCTTAAAATCTGACTGCCTCTCACACTCCAGGGTTTTACAGTCCCTAAACCCTAAACGTTGTTGACCTTGGGCGGGGAGTAGGGGTGCTAATAACTCTGATTTTTTTATCCCTTCTTCGCTCTGAGCCATTGCTAAGCCAGCTGTCCGCTTTCACCTTGCAACCAGTGGCTGCGGGACTGTTTATGCCGCTGTGGTGCCGTCTAGCCTCTAGGGGAAGACGAGCCATGGCAGGGGCCACAGGCACCTCCCCGCCCCACCGTTTGCAAGGTTAGGCATGTGGCGACATCGGCGAGCTCCCATGGAGCTTACTTACTCAATAGAATTATTTGATGCACTATACCTTCTGAAATACGTGGGGTTTCCGACATGTTGGCCGGCGTACCCTTAGTACATTCAACGGGTTGGCCTAGATGTAGTGGCATTACAGGATACGATTAAATCTGATTTCAACTCTCGCGATATGCTATCAATCGATCCCCTGGAGCGTTTTTCTTGGAGCTAGGTGTCTGCTCATCGCCATTCTGGGGGTATGTGGTTGGGGTTTAAGAAAGACTGTGCTATGAGATTGTCTCCTTGGACGCCGGTATTTTCCCCCTTAGTGCAGTTATTAAGCATCGGGCCACGCTATTAAGCATCTGGCCACGCTCTTTGGTGGGAAATGTTGGTGGCCTATGCCCCAACTGATCACTCACATTTAGCCGAGTTATTTGGGGAACTTGAGGCCAAAGCAGTTGAGGCTACTACTTGCATGCTGCCAATAGTGGTTGGCGGCGATTTTAACTTGATATGCTCGGGGGCAGAAAAGAACAATGTGAACATCGATTGGCCTCAGGTCAACATGTTGATGCCCCCATTGCTTCCATGGCATTTAGAGAAGTGGCCAGATCTGGTATGAGGTACACCAGTGTTACCAAACAAGTTAGCGTTCTGGATAGGGTTTTTGTTTTGCCTGACTGGGAAGTTCTCTTCCCTTTATGCACGTTGATTATGGAAACACGCATCAGCTCTGACCAAGTGCCCTTGGTTCTTTCCTCTAGGGAGGAGCGGACCAAACACAACCCTAGAATTTACTTTGGGACTGTGTGATTTGAAGCGGAGGGCTTCGGCTAGTTGATCTGTGATAACCCGCAAGTATAGGGGATCACAATAGTTTTCGAGAGTAGAGTATTCAACCCAAATTTATTGATTCGACACAAGGGGAGGCAAAGAATATTCTCAAGTATTAGCAGCTGAGTTGTCAATTCAACCACACCTTAAAGACTTAATATCTGCAACAAAGTATTTAGTAGCAAAGTAGTATGGAAGTAATGGTAATAGTGGCAAAAGTAACAACAACAGTTTTGTGACAATCGCAACAGTGGCAACGGAAAAGTAACTTAGCAAAGATCAATATGAAATGAACTCGTAGACAATGGATCGGTGATGGATAATTATGTTGGATGGCATTCATCATGCAACAGTTATAACCTAGGGTGGCACAGAATTAGCTCCAATTCATCAATATAATGTAGGCATGTATTCCGTATATAGTCATACGTGCTTATGGAAAAGAACTTTCATGACATTTTTTGTCCTACCCTCCCGTGGCAGCGGGGTCCTAATGGAAACTAAGGGATATTAAGGCCTCCTTTTAATAGAGAACCGGAATAAAGCATTAGCACTTAGTGAATACATGAACTCCTCAAACTACGGTAATCATTGGAAAGAATCCCAATTATTGTCACCTTCACTACTAGAATCAGGATCTTTACTGTCAGCTAGCTCTTTGTCGTCCGCTAGCTGACAACAAAGAAGGTCTTTGCCATCAGCTTAAGGAAAGCTGAATGCAAAGAAAGAGCGGACGACAAAGAGGGTGTTTGTCGTCAGCCTGCTCTTTGTCGTCCGCTAGCTGATGGCATAGAAGCTTTCCCGTCAGCTAGCACACGACAAAGAAGGTGGGTGGCGGACTACCGAGAACGACCTAATGGCCACTTTCTTTGCCATCCGCTGACTGACGGCAAAGAAAGTGGTCGTTTTAATGATCGTTTTCCCCCGGCCCCACCCCACTAGGTAGTCTCTTTGCGGTCTGCTAGCAGACGCAAAGAGCTGTGCCCTAAGTGAAATAGGGTCGGCGCCCGCGCCCCACCCCTCTCTCCTCCCCCGCTCTCTCTCCCCCGCCACCAGGCCCCGCCACTTCGCCGCCCCGGCGCCT
>NC_057809.1:226592696-226611802 GCF_018294505.1 Triticum aestivum | reverse complement strand
CCCAGCGCCCCACCCCCGATCCTGTTTTGGATCGGGCTATGCCCTGACGCGCCCCGCCGCCATCCGCCGTCCTCGGCGCCGCCCCGCCCCGTCACCATCTGCTCCTCGCCTCGCCCATCGCCTCCTTGCCCCTCCTTCGCCCACATGCCCCTCCTTCGCCCCCGCGCATCGCCGCCCGAGGCCTCTACCTCGCATCGCCGATGCTGACGCCGAACGTTGCTGCCTCACTGCCCCCGCCGCTCATCCCGACCCGGCTCGCCGCCCCGCCACCCCGGCGGCGCCCACCCCCGCCTCCTCCTACACCACCGCCGGAGCCAAGGTGATTTTTGTTTTTTTTTCTACTGTTATTTTTGTTTAGGTTTATATGTTATTAATAGGTTTAGATTAGTGGTAGTATTAGGTTAGTGCTAGGTTTAGGTTTAGATAATTAGAAGAAGAAAAAAATTGAAAAAAATGAATAAGTAGAAAAAGAGGAAAAAGGAAAAAAGGAAGAGGGTAGTGGATCGCCGGTCGCCGAGGGGATAGATGGTGGAGCCAGTGGGTCTCACCGGCCCGACGCCCATGCCGAGAATCCCCCGGTTCGAGTGCTGACCCATCGACCGTGCATCGACATACTGATTGCTCTCTGACTATAGCGCCAAAAAAGCTCCTGTCTGCTAGGACTACGTCTGTATTTCCCCAAAGAGGAAGGGATGATGCAGCACAGCGACCGTAGGTATTTCCCTCAGTGAAGAAACCAAGGTTATCGAACTAGTAGGAGAACCAATCAACACAACGTAAACATCACCTGCACACACATAACAACACTCGCAACCCGACGTGTTAAAGGGGTTGTCAATCCCTTTCGGGTAACGATGCCAGAAAATTGTAGTAGATTGAAATAATAGACCGCAAATAAAATAAAGTGCAGCAAAGTATTTTTGTATTTTTGGTTTAATAGATCTTAATAAAAGCACAAAGGAAAAGTAGATCGCAAGCAAATATATGAGGAAGAAGACACGGGGGCCGTAGGTTTCACTAGTGACTTCTCTCGAGAAAGATAACAAATGGTGCGTAAACAAATTACTGTTGGGCAATTGATAGAACCTCAAATAATTATGACGATATCTAGGCAATGATCATTACATAGGCATCACGTCCAAGATTAGTAGACCGACTCCTGCCCGCATCTACCACTATTACTCCACACATCGACCGCTATCCAGCATGCATCTAGTGTATTAAGTTCAAGGAAAAATGTAGTAATGCCATAAGAATGATGACATGATGTAGACAAGATCTGTTTATCTATTGCGTAGATATAGATCCCATCTTTTTATGCTTAGTAGCAATGATACAAACCTGTTGGTTCCCTTTTCTGTCACTGGGATCAAGCACCGTAAGATCGAACCCACTACCTGGCACCTCTTTCCATTGCAAGATAAATAGATCAAGTTGGCAAAACAAAACCCAAATATCTGAGAAGAAATACGAGGATATAAGAGATCATGCATATAAGAGATCAAAGTAACTCAAATAACTTTCATGGATATAAAAAGTTCACCAGATCCCAACAAACACGCCGCAAAAAAGTTACATCATATGGATCTCCAAGAGACCATTGTATTCAGAATCAAGAGAGAGAGAGATGAAGCCATCTAGGTACTAACTACGGATATGAAGGTCTACAAAGAACTACTCACGCATCATCGGAGAGGCACCAATGGAGGTGGTGAACCCCATTCGAGATGGTGTCTAGACTGGATCTGGTGGTTTTGGACTCTACGGCGGCTGGATGAATATTTTGTTGACTCCCCTAGGGTTTTGGGAATATTTGGGTATTTGTAGAGCAAAGAGGCGGTCCGGGGGGCACTTGAGGTGGGCACAACCCACCAGGGCACGCATAAAGTAAAAGAAAGGCCCTTTGTAGAGGGGAGTAGGGATTTGTAGAGGTGCGAGAGCTCAAAGCAAAAAACTTAGAGATAAAAACATTTTGAGAGGTGTATCCATCCCACCAACGAAAATGACTTAGAGTTCCAATACTTTCCATGCATAGATATATCATAGGCAGTTCCCAAACAAAAAATAAAGTTTATTCCTTTTTCCACCATAACTTTCACTTTCCATGGCTAACCGTATCCACGGGTGCCCTTCATACCAACACTTACCAAGGAATTTATTATTTGACAACATAAAGTAAATTCATTTTTTTTGCATTTCGGGACTGGGCATCCCTAATACCTATGCCTTACTCTCATGCAATGACAAGTGAATAAACACTCATCTTGTGAATAAAACATCTAGCATGCAAAATATTAGCCACCCCACACCGCTCCGCGAGCGAAACAAACACACAAAAGAGAAGTGTATTTTGAATATTTGAGACGGGACATGCAAATTTGCTTAGAACGGCAAAAGAATACCACATATAGGTAGATATAGTGGACTCATGTGGCAAAACTGGGTTAAAGGTTTTTGGATGCACAAGTAGAGATCATACTTGGTGCAAAGTGAAGGCTAGCAAAAATTGGGAAGCGACCAACCAAGAAACGAATAATCTCATAAGCAAGCATTAAGCATAATTAACACCGAATAATGCACCACAAGTAGGATATAATTTCCATTGCATGATTATTGACTTTCGTGCATGCATAGGGAATCACAAACCTTAACACCAATATTCTTATTAAAGCATAATTACTCATCAACATAACTCACATATCACATCATCATATCTCAAAACTATTACTAAGAATCAAGTTTATTTTGTCCAATGATCTTCATGACGTTTTTCTTTTCTTTATCCTTCTTGGATATCTATCACTTTGGGACTAATTTTCATGTGTTGCTTTTCATAAGCTGAAACAAATATAAGTGAAGATCATGAGCATAACAAATTTTCTTTCTCTCAAAATAATTTAAGTGAAGCAAGAGAGAATTTCTTCAAAATTTTACTAACTCTCAAATAAATCTAAGTGAAGCAAGAGAGCATTTCTTCAAAAATACTAAGCACACCATGCTCAAAAATATATAAGTGAAGCACTAGAGCAAGTCCTAGCTCATAAAAGATTTAAGTGAAGCATAGAGAGCAATTCTAACAAGTCATGACATAATTTTGGCTCTCTCAAATAGGTGTGCACGTGTCCAGCAAGGATTGATGACTTAAAACACAAAATAAAACAAGCAAAGACACATATCATACAAGACGCTCCAAGCAAAACACATATCATGTGACGAATAAAAATATATTCTCGAGTAAAATACCGATAGTTGTTGGAAGAAAGCGGGGATGCCACTCGGGGGCATCCCCAAGCTTAGTTGGTTGCTCATTTTTGGATAATAGCTTGGGATGCAGGGGCATCCCCAAGCTTAGGCTCTTCCATCCTTCCTTCATCCATCGTAAGATATCCCAAAACTTGAAAACTTCAATCACACAAAACTCAACAAAACCTTCATGAGATCCGTTAGTATAAGAATAATAAACCACTACTATAAGTGTTGTATCAAACCAATTCATATTTTATTTTTGTTTTGTATCTACTGTGTTCCAACTTTTATATGGCAAAAACTCAACAAAGAAAACCATAGAGCCATCAAAATAAGCACATAACACAAAGAAAACAGAATCCGTCAAAACAGAATAGTCTGTAGCAATCTGACTATTTCGAGTACTTCTGTAACTCCAAAAATTCTGAAAAATTAGGACGGCCTGAGAAATTTGTATATTGATCTACTGCAAGTGGAATGGGTATTTTATTGCTCTCTGGTAAAAAATGTAAATTAATTTCTTGAGCGTAAAAGTTTCTATTTTTTCAGCAAGATCAAACAACTATCACCCAAGAAGATCCTAAAGGCTTTACTTGGCACAAACACTAACTAAAACATAAAAAACACAATCGTAATAGTAGCATAATTGTGCTAACACACAAGAACAGGAAGCAAAAAGCAAAAATAAATTTTATTCATTGGGTTGCCTCCCAACAAGCGCTATAGTTTTACGCCCTTAGCTAGGCATAAAGCAAGGATCTAAGTTCTGTCATCCTTGTCCAATGCTTCAATCAAACACTTAGAATCCTTCAAGGATTTCACATAAAGATTTTCAATAACAATACTCCTAGGTATAAATTCAAAGATTTCATTCTTGCAAAAAGGATCTCTTATCACTTCAACAAAATCCGGGTGAACACTAATCATTTTAAGATCTCCATTATTACTATTACTGGAATTTGCACCCTTGTTCCTGGGTCTCCTACTCTTTACAGGAGTTTCCTTAGTAATTTTAGTGGTAGTAAAAGCCGTGCTTAGATTACTAAAGATTTCTTCCAATTTATCGATCCGAGATGGACTTTCTTCTATTCTTTCATGGATTAAGGTACCCCTCTCTTTTAACAACTTAAAAATAGCTCCCACTTTTAACCCAATATGAGTAGAGAAATTATGCATATTTTTATATATTATTTCCATATGATCTTCGGTGAGCATTTTCTTTTCGATAGCATCTAATCTTTCCATAACATGCTCAAGAGTCAAAATTGTTTCATTAACCATAAGAGGTGGCGAACCTACTAAATTTCCCATAGCATTAAGGGCATAAAAAGGAGAACTCATTAAGAAATTTCCACTGGTAATCGTAACAAGGACGAATCTATACCAAGTGGTGATGCCAACATAAAAACAATGCAGAAGCACAACGGTAGATTGCTTACGGATAGATCTATTATGAGCATTGCAAATTCTATACCAAGCATCTTTTAAAATTAGGACTTCAGCCTCGGTAGTGCAAGCAATAGAAGGAGAACTATCCATAACGGCAAACAAAGATGCACGCAGAAACAGATCCGGAAAGAAAACGGCGAACGAGAAAGAGAGGCGAATAAAACGGCAAATTTTTGTGAAGTGGGGGAGAGGAAAATGAGAGACAAATGGCAAATAATGTAAATTGAGAGGAGATGAGATTTGTTATTAGGAATGTGGTAATGAAGAAGATGCTCCCCGGCTACGGCGCCAAAAATTCCTTTTGATTGCTCTCTGACTATAGCGTCAGAAAAGCTCCTGTCTACTAGGACTACGTCGGTATTTCCCCCAAGAGGAAGGGATGATGCAGCACAGCGACGGTAGGTATTTCCTTCAGTGAAGAAACTAAGGTTATCGAACTAGTAGGAGAACTAAGCAACACAACATAAACAACACCTGCACACAAATAAAAACACCTCGCAACCCGACGTGTTAAAGGGGTTGTCAATCCTTTTCGGGTAACGATGCGAGAAAATTGTAGTAGGTTGAAATAATAGATCACAAACAAAATAAAGTGCAGAAAAGTATTTTTGTATTTTTGGTTTAGTAGATCTGAATAAAATTGCAAATGAAAATTAGATCGCAAGCAAATATATGAGGAAGAAGACCCGGGAGCCATAGGTTTCACTAGTGGCTTCTCTCGAGAAAGATAGCAAACGGTGGGTAAACAAATTACTGTTGTGCAATTGATAGAACATCAAATAATTATGACGATATCCAAGTAATGATCATTACATATGCATCACATCCAAGATTAGTAGACCGACTCCTGCCTGCATCTACCACTATTACTCCACACATCGACCGCTATCCAGCATGCATCTAGTGTATTAATTTCATGGAAAAACGGAGTAATGCAATAAGAATGATGACATGATGTAGACAAGATCCGTTTATCTATTGTATAGATATAGACCCCATCTTTTTATCCTTAGTAGCAATGATACATACGTGTCGGTTCCCTTTTCTGTCACTGGGATCAAGCACCCTAAGATCGAACCCACTACAGGGCACCTCTTCCCATTGCAAGATAAATAGATCAAGTTGGCCAAACAAAACCCAAATATCGGAGAATAAATACGAGGGTATAAGAGATCAAAGAAACTCAAATAACTTTCATGGATATAAAATGATATGACTGATCATAAACTCAAAGTTCATCAGATCCCAACAAACACACCGCAAAAAGAGTTACATCATATGGATCTCCAAGAGACCATTGTATTGAGAATCAAGAGAGAGAGAGAGAGAGATGAAGCCATCTAGCTACTAACTATGACCCCGAAAGTCTACAAAGAACTACTCACGCATCATCGAAGAGGCACCAATGGAGGTGGTGAACCCCATCCGAGATGGTGCCTAGATTGGATCTGGTGGTTCTGGACTCTCTGGCGGCTGGATGAATATTTTGTCGACTCCCCTAGGGTTTTGGGAATATTTGGGTATTTATAGAGCAAAGAGGCGGTCCGGGGGAGGGGGCACCCGAGGTGGGCAAAACTCACCAGGGCGCGCCTGGGCCCCATGGCACGCCCTGGTGGGTTGTCCCCTCCTCGGGACTCTCCCCAAGTGCAACCAGGGCCCAACATGTTCCTTCTGGTCCATAAAAAATATCTGTAAAGTTTCATGGAATTTGAACTCCATCTGATATTGATTTTCTATGATGTAAAAAACACGAAAAAAAGAACTGGCACTTGGCACTATGTAAATAGGTTCGTACCAAAAAATGATATAAAATGATTATGAAACATCCAAGATTGATAATATAACAGCATGGAACAAATCAAAAATTATAGATACATTGGAGACGTATCTCATACCAGAGGGAGCCCGGGGACGGGCGGGTTAGGGGGTCCCTCGACGCCGATGGAACCCTAAATAGCAAGTATCATCGGTGCGAGATACATGTGATTGTCGGTGTCGAACACTACATCCACGTCCCATAAGTAATGCCGGCGTCCGACGTCCCGCGCGCAGCAACAGTTCTTGAGGTCGATGGCGGTCGAACACCTTTGTGAATTTGTCTCGCAGCCTCTGCGATGATGATTAAAAGCCAAGTGTTGTAACTTGAAACACCCAAACCGACTCAATTTGGTTTGGTTGTTTGAAGTTTCAAAACTTGGCTTTAATCCTCATCGCATCGGCTGCCAGACAAATTCGCCAAGGTGTTCGACCGTCATCGGTCCCCAGAAATATTGTTGCGCGCGGGACGCCGGGCGCCGGTGTCACTTGTGGGATGTGGATTTAGTGTTCAACTCTGAGCGCCACATGTATCTTGCACCGATGATACTTGCTATTTAGGGTTCCATCGATGCCGAGGAACCCCTAACCCTCTCATCCTATTGTAAATATTTAGTTAGGTTGACGAAAAAACAAAATTGCTATATTACTCATCTTTCGATTTAAATGTGCAGTTTTTTCGTCGCTGCGAGGGTCTAGTGTTCGACAAGCTCTGCCCCTGCGTTCGTGGGTGAGCACAAATGACATCTCCTTCTCCCCACTTCATTTGCTCTATTCCGGTCTTCGTGCCGATGAAACTTGCTAGCTATAGGTGTCTTCAATCATCAATATGCGTGACCACTATGAGTCTCCCGTTTGAAAAGGTTACATCTATAAATATGCATGCATTTGCATATTTATAACCATGATTCTTTCGAATTGTCCAACGTTATCCATGGAGTGCCCGAGTATGTGTAGATTGGGTTCGTTTTCCCATATGCTCTACTCCGGATCCGATGCAGAATTTTGTTAGTGCCTCCCTGTTATTCTCCGGGTACACATCCTCTCTGCTTATTGCCGAGACGTGTATCAGGAGAACAGCAGGGAGGTGCTACCGAAATTTTACGTCAGATCTGGAGTAGAGAATGGGAAAATGAACCCAATCTACACATACTTGGGTGGGATTAGGACCTATCTTTACCTATTAGCGTCTAGGTTGCATGGATGTAATAAAAGTGACAAACTCCATTAACTGATGAATATATACATGTAGATTTATATATATTTCTTATTTGTCTAGTAGCTAGGCAAGATGAGTGATCATGCATGGATGTACACCAGTCACACTAGTTAGAAAGACATGACCATTGAATGGTTAACAAAAACCAAGGCGTTTTTGAGAGCTGCATTTGCAAATGGCCAGAGGACAACATGGTGCCCATGTGCCGGGTGCAACAATTGGCACAAGAGGACAGAGGATGAAATGGACAAACACCTGCAAAAGAGGAGTTTTATGCCAGATTATACGGTGTGGACATTTCATGGCGAGTCTGCCCAACGTGCCAGAGCTGAGGTGCTTCGTCGTCACACCGACGAGCATGGTACTTATGCGTCTCCAACGTATATATAATTTTTGATTGTTCCATGCTATTATATTATCTGTTTTGGATGTTTAATGGGCTTTAATATACCTTTTTATATTATTTTTGGGACCAACCTACTAAACAAAGGCCCAGTGCAAATTGCTGTTTTTTTGCCTATTTCAGTGTTTCGTAGGAAAGGAATATCAAATGGAATCCAAACGGAATGAAACCTTCGGGAGAGTTATTTTTGGAACAAACGTGATCCAGGAGACTTGGTGTGGACGTCAAGAAAGAAGCGAGGAGTCCACGAGGCAGGAGGGCGCGCCCAGGGGGTAGGCACGCTCCCCACCCTCGTGGGACCCTCGCAGCTCCACCGACGTACTTCTTCCTCCTATATATACCCACATACCCCAAAAACATCCAGGAGCACCACGAAACCCAATTCCACCGCCGCAACCTTCTGTACCTGTGAGATCCCATCTTGGGGCCTTTTCCGGCGCTCTGCCGGAGGGGGAATCGATCACGAAGGGCTTCTACATCAACACCATAGCCTCTCCGATGATGTGTGAGTAGTTTACCACAGACCTTCGGGTCCATAGTTATTAGCTAGATGGCTTCTTCTCTCTCTTTGGATCTCAATACAAAGTTCTCCTCTATTATCTTGGAGATCTATTCGATGTAATTCTTTTTGCGGTGTGTTTATCGAGATCTGATGAATTGTGGGTTTATGATCAAGATTATCTATGAACAATATTTGATTCTTCTCTGAAATCTTTTATGCATGATTTAAATATCTTTGCAAGTCGCTTCGAATTATCAGTTTGGTTTGGCCTACTACGTTGATCTTTCTTGCAATGGGAGAAGTGCTTAGCTTTGGGTTCAATCTTGCGGTGTCCTTTCCCAGTGACAACAGGGGCAGCAAGGCACGTATTGTATTGTTGCCATCGAGGATAAAAAGATGGAGTTTACATCATATTGCTTGAGTTTATCCCTCTACATTATGTCATCTTGCCTAATGCGTTACTCTGTTCTTATGAACTTAATACTTGATACGTCTCCAACGTATCTATAATTTTTTGATTGTTCCATGGTATTATATTATCAACCTTGGATGTTTTATATGCATTTATATGCTATTTTATATGATTTTTGGGACTAACCTATTAACCTAGAGCCCAGTGCCAGTTTCTGTTTTCCCTTGTTTTAGAGTATCGCAGAAAAGGAAAATCAAACGGAGTCCAATTGACCTGAAACTTCACGGAACTTATTTTTGGACCAGAAGAAGCCCATAGAGTATCGGAGTTGGACCAGGAGAGTCCCGGGCTGCCCACGAGGGTGGGGGGCACGCCCACCCCCCTGGGCGCGCCCCTTGCCTCGTGGACAGCCCGGAGGTCCACCGACGTACTTCTTCCTCCCATATGTACCCATATACCCTAAAAACTTCGGGGAGCAGAATAGATCGGGAATTTCGCCGCCAGAAGCCTCCGTAGCCACCAAAAACCAATCTAGACCCGTTCCGGCACCCTGCCGGAGGGGGGAATCCCTCTCCGGTGGCCATCTTCATCATCCCGGCGCTCTCCATGATGAGGAGGGAGTAGTTCACCCTCGGGGTTGAGGGTATGTACCAGTAGCTATGTGTTTGATCTCTCTCTCTCTCTCGTGTTCTTGAGGTGATACGATCTTGATGTATCATGAGCTTTGCTATTATAGTTGGATCTTATGATGTTTCTCCCCCTCTACTCTCTTGTAATGGATTGAGTTTTCCCTTTGAAGTTATCTTATCGAATTGAGTCTTTAAGGATTTGAGAACACTTGATGTATGTCTTGTGTGGGATACCCATGGTGACAATGGGGTATTCTATTGATCCACTTGATGTATGTTTTGGTGATCAACTTGCGGGTTCCTCCCATGAACCTACGTATTGGGGTTGGCACACGTTTTCGTCTTGACTCTCTGGTAGAAACTTTGGGGCACTCTTTGAAGTTCTTTGTGTTGGTTGAATAAATGAATATGAGATTGTGTGATGCATATCGTATAATCATACCCACGAATACTTGAGGTGACATTGGAGTATCTAGGTGACATTAGGGTTTTGGTTGATTTGTGTCTTAAGGTGTTATTCTAGTACGAACTCTATGATAGATTGAATGGAAAGAATAGCTTCATGTTATTTTACTACGGACTCTTGAATAGATCGATCAGAAAGGATAACTTTGAGGTGGTTTCGTACCCTACCATAATCTCTTCGTTTGTTCTCCGCTATTAGTGACTTTGGAGTGACTCTTTGTTGCATGTTGAGGGATAGTTATATGATCCAATTATGTTATTATTGTTGAGGGAACCTGCACTAGTGAAAGTATGAACCCTAGGCCTTGTTTCAACGCATTGCAATACCGTTTACGCTCACTTTTATCATTAGTTACCTTACTGTTTTTATATTTTCAGATTACAAAAACCTATATCTACCATCCATATTGCACTTGAATCACCATCTCTTCGCCGAACTAGTGCACCTATACAATTTACCATTGTATTAGGTGTGTTGGGTACACAAGAGACTCTTTGTTACTTGGTTGCAGGGTTGCTTGAGAGAGACCATCTTCATCCTATGCGTCCCACGGATTGATAAACCTTAGGTCATCCACTTGAGGGAAATTTGCTACTGTCCTACAAACCTCTGCACTTGGAGGCCCAACAACGTCTACAAGAAGAAGGTTGTGTAGTAGACATCAAGCTCTTTTCTGGCGCCATTGCCGGGGAGGTTAGCGCTTGAAGGTATATCTTTATACTTGCAATCGGATCTTTTTGTTTCTTGTTTTATCACTAGTTTAGTTTGTAAAAGAAAACTACAGAAAATGGAATTAAGGATGCCTCATATGCTTCATCTTTTTAATGTCTTTCATGAGAATAAGGATTCCGATAATTGTGCTTAAGTGCTAGAAGAAGAGTGCATTAGAATGTTTGGCACTAAATATTTGAATGATGAGCATGATTGCAATGTTGTTAGTATGAATTCCTTGAATATCCATGATGCTAATGATATGCAAAGCCACAAGCTTGGGGAAGCTATGTTTGATGAAGATGATATTTTTTGTCCCCCAAGTTTTGAGGAGAAAATTTATTATGATGATATCATGCCTCCTATTTATGATGATTATATTGATGAAAGTGGATTTGGAGAGGTCATGACTTTATTTAGTAATGATTCCACTATTTTGGAAGAGGTTCCAATTGATTATGAGAACAAAGTTGCTACCTATGATGATTATTCTGATGACTTGTATGCTATTAAGAATAATGATAACCATGAAACTTGTCATCATGATTTTAGTTTTCAATTGGATTATGCCTCAAATGGTAATTATTATGTTGAGTTTGCTCCCACTATTACTCATGAGAAGAAATTCGCTTATGTGGAGAGCAATAAAATTTATATGCTTGTAGATCATGAAAAGAATGCTTTATGTGATGGTTATATTGTTGAATTCATTCATGATGCTACTGAAAATTATTATGAGGGAGGAACATATGCTTGTAGGAATTGCAATAATATCAAGTTTCCTCTCTATGTGCTTAAAGTTTTAAAGTTATGCTTGTTTTGCCTTCCTATGCTAGTTGATTATTATTCCCACAAGTTGTTTGCTCACCAAATCCCTATGCATAGGAAGTGGGTTATACTTAAATGTGCTAGTAATATTATTCTTGATGCTCTCTTTATGTTTCAATTCTTATCTTTTATGTGAGCATCATTAAAATCATCATGCCTAGCTAGGGGCATCAAACGATAGCGCTTGTTGGCAGGCAACCCAACTTTATTTTTGTTCATTGCTTTTTGCTCCTGTTTAGTAATAAATAATTCGTCTAGACTCTGTTTAGATGTGGTTTATGGTTTTAATTAGTGTTTGTGCCAAGTAGAACCGTTGGGAAGACTTGGGGAAAGTCTTGTTGATCTTGTTGTAAAAAACAGAAACTTTAGCGCTCATGAGAATTTCTGCCATTTTTTATTGGGAGTGATATTTAGTTAATTCTCTGTGAAGATGATTAATAGACAAATTCCTCACGTCCAAAAATTTATTTTAGAATTTTTGGGGTTCTATAAGTATACGGTTGATCCAGATTACTACAGACTGTTCTGTTTTTGACAGATTCTGTTTTCTATGTGTTGTTTGCTTATTTTGATGAATCTATGAGTAGTATTGGAAGGTACGAACCATAGAGAAGTTGTAATACAGTAGTTTTAACACCAATATAAATCGAGAATGAGCTCATTACAGTACCTTGAAGTGGTGTTTTGTTTTCTTTCGCTAACGGAGCTCACGTGATTTTCTATTTTGAGTTTTGTGTTGTGAAGTTTTCAAGTTTGGGGTTAAGTTTTGATGGACTATGGAACAAGGAGTGGCAAGAGCCTAAGCTTGGGGATACCCAAGGCACCCCAAGGCAATATTCAAGGACAACCAAGAGCATAAGCTTGGGGATGCCCCGGAAGGCATCCCCTCTTTCGTCTTTGTTCATCGGTAACTTTACTTGGAGCTATATTTTTATTCGCCACATGATATGTGTTTGCTTGGAGCGTCATTTTATTTTAATTTGTTTTTCTTGCTGTTTGAATAAAATATCAAGATCTGAAATTATTAAATGGGAGAGTCTTCACATAGTTGCATAATTATTCGACTACTCATTGATCTTCACTTATATCTTTCGGAGTAGTTTGTTGTTGCTCTAGTGCTTCACTTATATCTTTTTAGAGCACGGTGGTGGTTTTGTTTTATAGAAACTATTATTCTCTCATGCTTCACTTAGATTATTTTGAGAGTCTTAAATAGCATGGTAATTTACTTAAATAATCCTAATATACTAGGTATTCAAGACTAGTAAAAACTTTCTTATGAGTGTGTTGAATACTAAGAGAAGTTTGATGCTTGATGATTGTTTTGAGACATGGAGGTAGTGATATCAAAGTTGTGCTAGTTGAGTAGTTGTGAATTTGAAAAATACTTGTGATGAAGTTTCCAAGTCCCGTAGCATGCACGTATGGTAAACGTTATGTAACAAATTTGAAACATGAGGTGTTCTTTGATTGTCCTCCTTATGAGTGGCGGTCGGGGACGAGCGATGGTCTTTTCCTACCAATCTATCCCCTAGAAGCATGCGCGTAGTGCTTGGTTTTTGATGACTTGTATAGTTTTGCAATAATTATGTGAGTTCTTTATGACTAATGTTGAGCCCATGGATTATACGCACTTTCACCTTTCCATCATTACTAGCCTCTTCGGTACCGTGCATTGCCCTTTCTCACCTTGAGAGTTGGTGCAAACTTCGCCGGTGCATCCAAACCCCGTGATATGATACGCTCTTTCACACATAAACCTCCTTATATCTTCCTCAAAACAACCACCATACCTACCTATTATGGCATTCCCATGGCCATTCCGAGATATATTGCCATGCAACTTTCCACCATTCCATTTATCATGACACGTTCATCATTGTTATATTGCTTTGCATGATCATATAGTTGACATAGTATTTGTGGCAAAGCCACCATTCATAATCCTTTCATACATGTCACTCTTGGTTCATTTCATATCCCGGTACACCGCCGGAGGCATTCATATAGAGTCATACTTTGTTCTAGTATCGAGTTGTAATCATTGAGTTGTAAATAAATAGAAGTGTGATGATCATCATTTTCTAGAGCATTGTCCCAAGTGAGGAAAAAAAAAGAGAAAGGCCATAAAAATAGAGAAGGCCCAAAAAAGAGAGAAAAATAGAGAAGGTACAATGTTACTCTCCTTTTTACCACACTTGTGCTTCAAAGTAGCACCATAATCTTCATGATAGAGCGTCTTTTGTTTTGTCACTTTAATATACTAGTGGGAACTTTTCGTCATAGAACTTGGCTTGTATATTCCAACAATGGGCTTCCTCAAATGCCCTAGGTCTTGGTGAGCAAGCAAGTTGGATGCACACCCACTTAGTTTCTTTTGTTGAGCTTTCATATATTTATAGCTCTAGTGCATCCATTGCATGGCAATCCCTACTCCTTGCATTAACATCAATTGATGGGCATCTCCATAGCTCATTGATTAGCCTCGTTGATGTGAGACTTTCTCCCTTTTTTGTCCTCTCCACATAACCCCCATCATTATATTCTATTCCACCCATAGTGCTATATCCATGGCTCATGCTCATGTATTGCGTGAAGATTGAAAAAGTTTGAGATTACTAAAGTATGAAACAATTGCTTGTCATGTCATCGGGGTTGTGCACGACGAGAGCATTCTTGTGTGACGAAATGGAGCATGACTAAACTATATGATTTTGTAGGGATGAACTTTCTTTGGCCATGTTATTTTGAGAGGACATAATTGCTTAGTTAGTATGCTTGAAGTATTATTATTTTTATGTCAATATTGAACTTTTATATTGAATCTTTCGGATCTGAATATTCATACCACAATTAAGAAGTATTACATTCAAATTATGCCAAGTAGCATTCCACATCAAAAATTCTGTTTTTATCATTTACCTACTAGAGGACGGTCAGGAATTAAGCTTGGGGATGCTGATACGTCTCCAACGTATCTATAATTTTTGATTGTTCCATGCTATTATATTATCAACCTTGGATGTTTTATATGCATTTATATGCTATTTTATATGATTTTTGGGACTAACATATTAACCTAGAGCCCAGTGCCACTTTCTGTTTTTTCCTTGTTTTAGAGTATCGCAGAAAAGGAAAATCAAACGGAGTCCAATTGACCTGAAACTTCACGGAACTTATTTTTGGACCAGAAGAAGCCCACGGAGTATCGGAGTTGGACCAGGAGTCCTGGGCTGCCCACGAGGGTGGGGGGCGCGCCCACCCCCTGGGCGCGCCCCACTGCCTCGTGGACAGCCCGGAGGTCCACCGACGTACTTCTTCCTCCCATATATACCCATATACCCTAAAACTTCGGGGAGCAGAATAGATCAGGTGTTCCGCCGCCAGAAGCCTCCATAGCCACCGAAAAACCAATCTAGACCCGTTCCGGCACCCTGCCAGAGGGGAGAATCCCTCTCCAGTGGCCATCTTCATCATCCCGGCGCTCTCCATGGTGAGGAGGGAGTAGTTCACCCTCGGGGCTGAGAGTATGTACCAGTAGCTATGTGTTTGATCTCTCTCTCTCTCTCTCTCTCTCTCTCTCTCTCGTGTTCTTGAGGTGATACGATCTTGATGTATCGCGAGCTTTGCTATTATAGTTGGATCTTATGATGTTTCTCCCCCTCTACTCTCTTGTAATGGATTGAGTTTTCCCTTTGAAGTTATCTTATCGGATTGAGTCTTTAAGGATTTGAGAACACTTGATGTATGTCTTGCGTGGGATACCCGTGGTTACAATGGGGTATTCTATTGATCCACTTGATGTATGTTTTGGTGATCAACTTGCGGGTTCCGCCCATGAACCTATGCATAGGGGTTGGCACACATTTTCGTCTTGACTCTCTGAAAGAAACTTTGGGGCACTCTTTGAAGTTCTTTGTGTTGGTTGAATAGATGAATCAGCGATTGTGTGATGCATATCGTATAATCATACCCAAGGATACTTGAGGTGACATTGGAGTATCTAGGTGACATTAGGGTTTTGGTTGATTTGTGTCTTAAGGTGTTATTCTAGTACGAACTCTATGATAGATTGAACGGGAAGAATAGCTTCATGTTATTTTACTACGGACTCTAGAATAGATCGATCAGAAAGGATAACTTTGAGGTGGTTTCATACCCTACCATAATCTCTTCGTTTGTTCTCCGCTATTAGTGACTTTGGAGTGACTCTTTGTTGCATGTTGAGGGATAGTTATATGATCCAATTATGTTATTATTGTTGAGGGAACTTGCACTAGTGAAAGTATGAACCCTAGGCCTTGTTTCAACCCATTGCAATACCGTTTACGCTCACTTTTATCATTAGTTACCTTGCTGTTTTATATTTTTAGATTACAAAAACCTATATCTACCATCCATATTGCACTTGTATCACCTTCTCTTCGCCGAACTAGTGCACCTATACAATTTACCATTGTATTGGGTGTGTTGGGGACTGTCGATGTCAAAACCGGCTGATCTCGGGTAGGGGGTCCCGAATGTGCGTCTAAGGCGGATGGTAACAGGAGGTAGGGGACACGATGTTTAGCCAGGTTCGGGCCCTCTTGATGGAGGTAATACCCTACGTCCTGCTTGATTGATCTTGATGATATGAGTATTACAAGAGTTGATCAACCACGAGATCGAAGAGGCTAAACCCTAGAAGCTAGCCTATGGTATGATTGTCTGTTGTCCTACAGACTAAACCCGGTTTATATAGACACCGGAGGGGGCTAGGGTTACATAGAGTCGGTTACAAGGGAGGATATCTACATATCCGTATTGCCAAGCTTGCCTTTCACGCCAAGGAAAGTCCCATCCGGACACGGGACGAAGTCTTCAATCTTGTATCTTCATAGTCCAATAGTCCGGCCAAAGGATATAGTCCGGCTTTCCGGAGACCCCCTAATGCAGGACTCCCTCAGTAGCCCCTGAACCAGGCTTCGATGATGATGTGTCCGGCGCGCAGATTTGTCTTCGGCATTGCAAGGCGGGTTATTCCTTCGAATACTCCATAGAAGATTTTGAACGCAAGGATAGTGTCCGGCTCTGCAAAACAAGTTCCACATACCACCGTAGAGAGAATAATATTTCCACAAATCTAATCTGCTGACACGTTTAGCAACATGACATCATGCCTTGGCCCGGTCATTATTTGAACCATTTTTCTCAACCAGCACTGCACATATTGCGAGGCGGTTTTCTTGACACGTCTTGTCGAAGCAGAGATCGTGTCCCCCTTATTACGGAATTCTCATCAATACGTACGTGGGTAACCCAATCGTGCCCGTTGGTATGACTCCTCGATTTTAGGAAAGTCCCAAACGGCCACGAGGAGGACGCTTGATATTCACCCTCTTTATAAAGAGGCCAAGGCATGTCCTTTTTTCCCTCTCGTACTCAATCGAAACCTTCCCCTGCCTCGAGTTCCAACACCCAAGGCTCAGGTTAGGCGCTTTGGACCTTCAACCATGTCCGGATCCAACCTTCAAGGTTGGTGGATGCCTTCCTCTGTCATAGAGGAAGACATCAAGAAGTTAACAGAGGCCAGCTATTTGACCAGCGAAATCTGGCACTGGCTGCCTGCTCGAGGGCAGGTCATTCCCATTCCCGAACCCGGCGAGAGCGTTGTATTCATCTCTCAGTTTCTACGAGGGCTAGGCCTTGCTCTGGATCCCTTTGTTAGGGGGCTCATGTTCTATTATGGGCTGGATTTCCATGACCTAGCCCCGGATTCCCTCCTTCACATCTCGTCGTTTATCATCATGTGTGAGGCCTTCCTCCGCATTACCCCACACTTCGGCCTATGGCTCAAGACTTTCAATGTGAAGCCGAAGATGATTGAGGGGCGACACGCAGAGTGCGGAGGTGCCGCAATAAGCAAAAGCGCTGATGTTCCATGGCCAGAGGGTTCCTCCCCAGAGGTGTCCAATTTATGGCAACGAGAGTGGTTTTATATCACAGCTCCTCGGAATACCAAGTGGGTAGCCGCCCTAGCCTTTTGCTCGGGCCCCCCACCACAACTCACGTCATGAATCAACAAGGGGCTGGACTGGGGGCCAATAAATGATGTGCCGATATTGCAGAGTTGCATACGAGATCTCCTTGAGAGAGATGCCAGCCTGGTCATGGTAATGCAACTCATGCTAGTTCGTCGAGTCCCGCCTTGCAAACGTCGACCCCTCCTTATGTGGGAATTCAACCCGGAAGGACCGCGAACTATTCAGCACTTCCTAGGCATGACGCACGAAGAGATGTACAAATTGTTCTTCGGGCCACAAATAAAGTGCCCGGACACCACCGAGGATGCGGGTCTGAGCTGTAATCGCCCGGATACCCAAGTAAGCAATCACGTGGCCGAACACGCTGTCTTTTTATTTATCACAACATCATTATGAAAAGTCGCTCTTTGACCAGGACTGGGTAACAAAGGCAAAGATGATCAGGTGTTCGTCCCCCCTTCCCGAAGGCTCGGCCAATCTAGTACTAGCCAGAATGCTCGAGCCGGCGCCTTATCAGGCGCCCTCAGGGGAAGATAAAGGGGGGGGGGAATAAAGAGGCTGAAAGCGGGCCTCACTCATTATTCATCCCAACCGGGGGAATTAGCGCCTCCGTGAAGGAGGACAACCAGGGAGAAGAATCCGAAATTCCCTCTCCCCAAGGAAGGAAGAGGACCACCTCTGAAGACCCGGAAACAAAGGTTTCCAAATGGGCGAAGAAATCTTCTCTAGAGGGTCCTGCCTTGGAGGGTACTTGTGACGCCTGGGTAATTAAGCTACAGTGATCCTCTGCTAATGATGCCACGTCACCTCGTTTATAGTTGCTAATCTCGAGTTAGTTCGAAACCGATTCAAATTCAAATTCAAAAAAATAGGCAAACAATAAAAGTTTTCAAATATTAAAACTAAAATGTTCGGAGTGAACCAAATATTGCATAGATAATTATGGTGGAAAAACCACACGTTTATAAAATGTTCAAATACTATGAGATGAATAAAACAGTAGCAAAAATGATTATTTAAATAGCTTTTACAATTAATAAAATGTCAAACTAAGTTATTTGGGGTTTAGACTTTTTGTGACTATGGATTAAGTTGTAATACTAATTTAGATACGAATTGTATATTTTACTAAAATAGAATGCAACTAAAATAAAGCAGGAAAGAATAAATAAAAGGAAAAGAGATAAAACAAAGCAAAACGAAAAGCCCCCCCCCCCAACGCTGGGCCTTAGCCCAGCTGGCCATCCAATCAGACCGGCCCACCTAACCCCTCCATAACCCCCCACCGAAGGAAACCCTAGCCTCTCCCCTCCCCAATCCCCTCCCACTCCCCATCGCCCCCTGGATCTGGACGGCGCCCCTCCCGCCGCCTTGCACGATCTCCCGCCCACTCCTCCCACACG
>NC_057809.1:226225191-226262852 GCF_018294505.1 Triticum aestivum | reverse complement strand
GGTCCAACTGAGCGATGTCCGAGGCTACCAGGGGCAACTCTGGGCTAGCTTACCCGATGTCTTGCTCATCCGGTGTGCCCTGAGAACGAGATATGTGCAGCTCCTATCGGGATTTGTCGGCACATCTGGGTGGTGTTGCTGGTTTAGTTTTACCCTGTTGAAATGTCTTGTAGAACTGGGATACCGAGTCTGATCGGAATGTCTCGGGAGGAGGTCTATTCCTTCGTTGACCGTGAGAGCTTGTCATGGGCTAAGTTGGGACTCCCCTACAGGGATTTAAACTTTCGAAAGCCGTGCCCGCGGTTATGGGCAGATGGGAATTTCTTAACGTCTGGTTGTAGAAAACCTGAACTTGACCTTAATTAAAATATATCAACCGCGTGTGTAACCGTGATGGTCTCTTTCTGGCGGAGTCCGGGAAGTGAACATGGTGTTGGAGTAATGCTTGACGTAGGTTGTTCTAGGATCACTTCTTGATCATAGTTTATCGACCGTGCTTTTGCCTTCTCTTCTCGCTCTCATTTGCGTATGTTAGCCACCACATATGCTACTCGCTTGCTGCAGCTCCACCTCATACCTTTACCTTACCCATAAGCTTAAATAGTCTTGATCGCGAGGGTGCGAGATTGCTGAGTCCCTGTGGCTCACAGATAATTCCAAAACTAGCTTGCAGGTGCCGATGAGTCCGTGCAGATGACGCAACCAAGCTCAGGAGGAGCTCGATGAAGATCTTGTCCTTTGTGTTGTTTCGTTCTAGTTGATCAGTAGTGGAGCCCAGTTGGGGTTGATCGGGGACCTTGTCGCATTTAGGGTTCTTCTTTTATTTTGGCTCCGTAGTCGGGCCCTAATTGTATTTGGATGATTTAATGCTTTATTCATGTATTTGTGTGAAGTGGCGATTGTAAGCCAACTATCTATCTCTTTCCCTTATGTATTACATGGGTAGTGTGAAGATTACCTCACTTGCGACATTGCTTTCAATGCGGTTATGCCTCTAAGTCGTGCTTCGACACGTGGGAGATATAGCCGCATTGAGGGCCTTACAAGGGGAGAGTGTGATCTACGTACCCTCCTAGACCGACAACGGAAGCGTTATGACAACGCGGTTGATGTAGTCATACGTCTTCATGGCCCGACCGATCAAGCACCGAAACTACGGCACCTCCGAGTTTTAGCACACGTTCAGCTCGATGACGATCCCCGGACTCCGATCCAGCAAAGTGTCGGGGAAGAGTTCCGTCAGCACGATGGTGTGGTGACGATCTTGATGTTCTACCGTCGCAGGGCTTCGCCTAAGCACCGCTACAATATTATCGAGGAGTATGGTGGAAGGGGGCACCGCACACAGCTAAGAAAACGATCATGTGGATCAACTTGTGTGTCTAGGGGTGCCCCCTGCCCCCGTATATAAAGGAGCAAGGGGAGGAGGCCGACCGGCCCTAGGGCACGCCAAGGAGGAGGAGTCCTCCTCCTAGTAGGAGTAGGACTCCCCTCTTTCCTACTCCTACTAGGAGGGGGAAAGGAAGGGGGAGAGGGAGAAGGAAAGGGGGGTGCCGCCCCCCCTCTCCTAGTCCAATTCGGACCAGAGGGGGAGGGGGGGCGCGGCCCACCCTGGCCGCCCCTCTCTCTCTCCACTAGGGCCCATGAGGCCCATTACTTCTCCCTGGGGGTTCCGGTAACCCTCCGGCACTCCGGTTTTCTCCGAAATCATCCGGAACACTTATGGTGTCCGAATATAGCCGTCCAATATATCAATCTTTATGTCTCGGCCATTTCAAGACTCCTCGTCATGTCCGTGGTCACATCCAGGACTCCGAACTAACTTCGGTACATCAAAACTCATAAACTCATAATATAACTGTCATCGAAACCTTAAGCGTGCGGACCCTACAGGTTCGAGAACAATGTAGACATGACCGAGACATGTCTCC
Organism: Triticum aestivum; assembly: GCF_018294505.1. Lineage (NCBI taxonomy): Eukaryota > Viridiplantae > Streptophyta > Magnoliopsida > Poales > Poaceae > Triticum > Triticum aestivum. The sequence goes on along the minus strand of NC_057809.1, from coordinate 226,260,921 downwards.
GGTCAATAACCAATAGCGGAACCTGGATGGTCATATTGGCTCCCACATATTCTACGAAGATCTCTATCGGTCAGACCGCATAACAACATACATTGTTCCCTTTGTCCTCGGTATGTTACTTGCCCGAGATTCGATCGTCGGTATCTCAATACCTAGTTCAATCTCGTTACCGGCAAGTCTCTTTACTCGTTTCGTAATACATCATCTCGCAACTAACTCATTAGTTGCAATGCTTCCAAGGCTTATGTGATGTGCATTACCGAGAGGGCCCAGAGATACCTCTTCGACAATCGCAGTGACAAATCCTAATCTCGAAATACGCCAACCCAACATTTACCTTTGGAGACACCTGTAGAGCTCCTTTATAATCACCCAGTTACGTTGTGACGTTTGGTAGCACACAAAGTGTTCCTCCGGCAAACGGGAGTTGCATAATCTCATAGTTATAGGAACATGTATAAGTCATGAAGAAAGCAATAGCAACATACTAAATGATCGGGTGCTAAGCTAATGGAATGGGTCATGTCAATCACATCATTCTCCTAATAATGTGATCCCGTTAATCAAATGACAACACATGTCTATGGTTAGGAAACATGACCATCTTTGATTAACGAGCTAGTCAAGTAGAGGCATACTAGTGACGTTTAGTTTGTCTATGTATTCACACAAGTATTATGTTTCCGGATAATACAATTCTAGCATGAATAATAAACATTTATCATGATATAAGGAAATAAAATAATAACATTATTATTGCCTCTAGGGCATATTTCCTTCAGTCTCCCACTTGCACTAGAGTCAATAATCTAGATTACACAGTAATGATTCTAACACCCATGGAGCTTTGGTGCTGATCATGTTTTGCTCGTGGAAGAGGCTTAGTCAACGGGTCTGCAGCATTCAGATCCGTATGTATCTTGCAAATCTCTATGTCTCCCACCTGGACTAGATCCCGGATGGAATTGAAGCGTCTCTTGATGTGCTTGGTTCTCTTGTGAAATCTGGATTCCTTTGCCAAGGCAATTGCACCAGAATTGTCACAAAAGATTTTCATTGGACCCGATGCACTAGGTATGACACCTAGATCGGATATGAACTCCTTCATCCAGACTCCTTCGTTTGCTGCTTCCGAAGCAGCTATGTACTCCGCTTCACATGTAGATCCCGCCACAACGCTCTGTTTAGAACTGCACCAACTGACAGCTCCACCGTTTAACATAAACATCTATCCGGTTTGCGATTTAGAATCGTCTGGATCGGTGTCAAAGCTTGCATCAACATAACCATTTACGATGAGCTCTTTGTCACCTCCATATATAAGAAACATATCCTTAGTCCATTTCAGGTATTTCAGGATGTTCTTGACCGCTGTCCAGTGATCCACTCCTGGATTACTTTGGTACCTCCCTGCTAGACTTATAGCAAGACACACATCAGGTCTGGTACACAGCATTGCATACATGATAGAGCCTATGGCTGAAGCATAGGGAACATCTTTCATTTTCTCTCTATCTTCTGCATTGGTCGGGCATTGAGTCTTACTCAATTTTACACCTTGTAACACAGGCAAGAATCCTTTCTTTGCTTGATCGATTTTGAACTTCTTCAAAATTTTGTCAAGGTATGTGCTTTGTGAAAGTCCAATTAAGCGTCTTGATCTATCTCTATAGATCTTAATGCCCAATATGTAAGCAGCTTCACTGAGGTCTTTCATTGAAAAACTCTTATTCAAGTATCCCTTTATGCTATCCAGAAATTCTATATCATTTCCGATTAGTAATATGTCATCTACATATAATATCAGAAATGCTACAGATCTCCCACTCACTTTCTTGTAAATACAGGCTTCTCCAAAAGTCTGTACAAAACCAAATGCTTTGATCACACTATCAAAGCGTTTATTCCAACTCCGAGAGGCTTGCACCAGTCCATAAATGGATCGCTGGAGCTTGCACACTTTGTTAGCTCCCTTTGGATCGACAAAACCTTCCGAGTGCATCATATACAACTCTTCTTCCAGAAATCCATTCAAGAATGCAGTTTTGACATCCATCTGCCATATTTCATAATCATAAAATGCGGCAACTGCTAACATGATTCGGACAGACTTATGCATCGCTACGGGTGAGAAGGTCTCATCGTAGTCAATCCCTTGAACTTGTCAAAAACCTTTTGTGACAAGTCGAGCTTTGTAGACAGTAACATTACCATCAGCGTCAGTCTTCTTCTTGAAGATCCATTTATTCTCAATTGCTTGCCGATCTTTGGGCAAGTCAACCAAAGTCCACACTTTGTTCTCATACATGGATCCCATCTCAGATTTCATGGCTTCAAGCCATTTTGCGGAATCTGGGCTCACCATCACTTCTCCATAGTTCGTAGGTTCATCATGATCTAGTAGCATGACTTCCAGAACAGGATTACCGTACCACTCTGGTGCAGATCTTACTCTGGTTGATCTACGAGGTTCAGTAGTATCTTGTTCTGAAGTTTCATGATCATCATCATTAGCTTCCTCACTAATTGGTGTAGGTGTCACAGAAACCGGTTTTTGTGATGTACTACTTTCCAATAAGGGAGCAGGTACAATTACCTCATCAAGTTCTACTTTCCTCCCACTCACTTCTTTCGAGAGAAACTCCTTCTCTAGAAAGTTTCTGAATTTAGCAACAAAAGTCTTGCCTTCGGATCTGTGATAGAAGGTGTATCCAATAGTTTCCTTTGGATATCCTATGAAGACACATTTCTCCGATTTGGGTTCGAGCTTATCAGGTTGAAGCTTTTTCACATAAGCATCGCAGCCCCAAACTTTCAGAAACGACAACTTTGGTTTCTTGCCAAACCACAGTTCATAAGGCGTCATCTCAACGGATTTTGATGGTGCCCTATTTAATGTGAATGCGGTTGTCTCTAGAGAATAACCCCAAAACGATAGCGGTAAATCAGTAAGAGACATCATAGATCGCACCATATCAAGTAAAGTATGATTATGATGTTCGGACACACCATTACGCTGTGGTGTTCCGGGTGGCGTGAGTTGCGAAACTATTCTGCATTGTTTCAAATGTACACCAAACTCGGAACTCAAATATTCTCCTCCACGATCAGATCGTAAGAATTTTAATTTCTTGTTACGATGATTTTCAACTTCACTCTGAAATTCTTTGAACTTTTCAAATGTTTCAGACTTGTGTTTCATTAAGTAGATATACCCATATCTGCTTAAGTCATCTGTGAAAGTGAGAAAATAACGATATCCGCCATGAGCGTCAACATTCATCGGACCACATACATCTGTATGTATGATTTCTAACAAATCTGTTGCTCTCTCCATAGTACCGGAGAACGGTGTTTTTGTCATCTTACCCATAAGGCACGGTTCGCAAGTACCAAGTGATTCATAATCAAGTGGTTCCAAAAGTCCATCGGTATGGAGTTTCTTCATGCGCTTTATACCGATATGACCTAAACGGCAGTGCCACAAATAAGTTGCACTATCATTATCAACTCTGCATCTTTTGGCTTCAACATTATGAATATGTGTGTCACTACTATCGAGATTTAATAAGAATAGACCATTCTTCATGGGTGCATGACCATAAAAGATATTACTCATATAAATAGAACAACCATTATTCTTTGATTTAAATGAATAACCGTCTCGCATCAAACAAGATCCAGACATAATGTTCATGCTCAACGCTGGCACCAAATAACAATTATTTAGGTCTAATACTAATCCCGAAGGTAGATGTAGAGGTAGCGTGCCGACCGCGATCACATCGACTTTGGAACCATTTCCCACGCGCATCGTCACCTCGTCCTTAGCCAATCTTCGCTTAATCCGTAGTCCGTGTTTCGAGTTGCAAATGTTAGCAACAGAACCAGTATCAAATACCCAGGTGCTACTGCGAGCATTAGTAAGGTACACATCAATAACATGTATATCGCATATACCTTTGTTCACCTTGCCATCCTTCTTATCCGCCAAATACTTGGGGCAGTTCCGCTTCCAGTGACCAGTCTGCTTGCAGTAGAAGCACTCAGTTTCAGGCTTAGGTCCGGATTTAGGTTTCTTCTCTTGAGCAGCAACTTGCTTGCTGTTCTTTTTGAAGTTCCCCTTCTTCTTCCCTTTGCCCTTTTTCTTGAAACTAGTGGTCTTGTTGACCATCAACACTTGATGCTCCTTCTTGATTTCTACCTCCGCAGCTTTCAGCATTGCGAAGAGCTCGGGAATAGTCTTATTCATCCCTTGCATATTATAGTTCATCACGAAGCTCTTGTAGCTAGGTGGCAGTGATTGGAGAATTCTGTCAATGACGCAATCATCTGGAAGATTAACTCCCAATTGAATCAAGTGATTATTATACCCAGACATTCTGAGTATATGCTCACTGACAGAACTGTTCTCCTCCATCTTGCAGCTATAGAACTTATTGGAGACTTCATATCTCTCAATCCGGGCATTTGCTTGAAATATTAACTTCAACTCCTGGAACATCTCATATGCTCCATGACGTTCAAAACATCGTTGAAGTCCCGATTCTAAGCCGTAAAGCATGGCACACTGAATTATCGAGTAGTCATCAGCTTTGCTCTGCCAGACGTTCATAACATCTGGTGTTGCTCCAGCAGCAGGCCTGGCACCCATCGGTGCTTCCAAGACATAATTCTTCTGTGCAGCAATGAGGATAATCCTCAAGTTACGGACCCAGTCCGTGTAATTGCTACCATCATCTTTCAACTTTGCTTTCTCAAGGAACGCATTAAAATTCAACGGAACAACAGCATGGGCCATCTATCTACAATCAAACATAAACAAGAAAGATACTATCATGTACTAAGTTCATGATAAATTTAAGTTCAATTAATCGTATTACTAAAGGACTCCCACTTAGATAGACATCCCTCTAATCCTCTAAGTGATTACGTGATCCAAATCAACTAAACCATGTCCGATCATCACGTGAGATGGAGTAGTTTCATTGGTGAACATCACTATGTTGATCATATCTACTATATGATTCACGCTCGACCTTTCGGTCTCCGTGTTCCGAGCCCATATATGTATATGCTTGGCTCGTCAAGTATAACCTGAGTATTCTGCGTGTGCAACTGTTTTGCACCCGTTGTATTTGAACGTAGAGCCTATCACACCCGATCATTACGTGGTGTCTCAGCACGAAGAACTTTCGCAACGGTGCATACTCAGGGAGAACACTTCTTGATAATTAGTGAGAGATCATCTTAAAATGCTACCGTCAAACAAAGCAAGATAAGATGCATAAAAGATAAACATCACATGCAATCAATATAAGTGATATGATATGGCCATCATCATCTTGTGCTTGTGATCTCCATCTTCGAACCACCGCCATGATCACCATTGTCAGCGGCGCGACACCTTGATCATCATCGTAGCATCGTTGTCGTCTCGCCAATCTTATGCTTCCACGACTATCGCTACCGCTTAGTGATAAAGTAAAGCATTACAGCGTAATTGCATTGCATACAATAAAGCGACAACCATATGGCTCCTGCCAGTTGCCGATAACTCGGTTACAAAACATCATCATCTCATACAATAAAATTTAGCATCATGGCTTGACCATATCACATCACAACATGCCCTGCAAAAACAAGTTAGACGTCTTCTACTTTGTTGTTGCAAGTTTTACGTGGCTTCTACGGGCTTAAGCAAGAACCAATCTTACCTACGCATCAAAACCACAACGATAGTTTGTCAAGTTGGTGTTGTTTTAACCTTCGCAAGGACCGGGCGTAGCCACACTCAGTTCAACTAAAGTTGGAGAAACTGACACCCGCCAGCCACCTATGTGCAAAGCACGTCGGTAGAACCAGTCTCGCGTAAGCGTACGCGTAATGTCGGTCCGGGCCGCTTCATCCAACAATACCGCCGAACCAAAGTATGACATACTGGTAAGCAGTATGACTTATATCGCCCACAACTCACTTGTGTTCTACTCGTGCATATAACATCAACACATAAAACCTAGGCTCGGATGCCACTGAAGGGGAACGTAGTAATTTCGAAAAATTTCCTACGCACACGCAAGATCATGGTGATGCATAGAAACGAGAGGGGAGAGTGTGATCTACGTACCCTTGTAGGCCGACAGCGGAAGCGTTATGACAACGCGGTTGATGTAGTCGTACGTCTTCACGGCCCGACCGATCAAGCACCGAAACTACGGCACCTCCGAGTTTTAGCACACGTTCAGCTCGATGACGATCCCCGGACTGCGATCCAGCAAAGTGTCGGGGAAGAGTTCCGTCAGCATGACGGAATGGTGACGATCTTGATGTTCTACCGTCGCAGGGCTTCGCCTAAGCACCGCTACAATATTATCGAGGAGTATGGTGGAAGGGGGCACCGCACACGGCTAAGAAAATGATCACGTGGATCAACTTGTGTGTCTAGGGGTGCCCCCTGCCCCCGTATATAAAGGAGCAAGGGGAGGAGGCCGGCCGGCCCTAGGGTGCGCTAAGGAGGAGGAGGAGTCCTCCTAGTAGGAGTAGGACTCCCCTCTTTCCTACTCCTACTAGGAGGGGGAAAGGAAGGGGGAGAGGGAGAAGGAAAGGGGGGTGCCGCCCCCTCTCCTAGTCCAATTTGGACCAGAGGGGGAGGGGGCGTGCGGCCCACCCTGGCCGCCCCTCTCTCTCTCTTCACTAGGGCCCATGAGGCCCATTACTTCTCCCGGGGGGTTCCGGTAACCCTCCGGCACTCTGGTTTTCTCCGAAATCATCCGGAACAATTCCGGTGTCCGAATATAGCCGTCCAATATATCAATCTTTATGTCTCGACCATTTCGAGACTCTTCGTCATGTCCGTGATCACATCCGGGACTCCGAACTAACTTCGGTACATCAAAACTCATAAACTCATAATATAACTGTCATCGAAACCTTAAGCGTGCGGACCCTACGGGTTCGAGAACAATGTAGACATGACCGAGACATGTCTCCGGTCAATAATCAATAGCGGAACTTGGATGCTCATATTGGCTCCCACATATTCTACGAAGATCTTTATCGGTCAGACCGCATAACAACATACGTTGTTCCCTTTGTCATCGGTATGTTACTTGCCCGAGATTCGATCGTCGGTATCTCAATACCTAGTTCAATCTCGCTACCGGCAAGTCTCTTTATTCGTTTCGTAATACATCATCTCGCAACTAACTCATTAGTTGCAATGCTTGCAAGGTTTATGTGATGTGCATTACCGAGAGGGCCCAGAGATACCTCTCCGACAAGCAGAGTGACAAATCCTAATCTCGAAATATGCCAAGCCAACATTTACCTTTGGAGACACCTGTAGAGCTCCTTTATAATCACCCAGTTACATTGTGACGTTTGGTAGCACACAAAGTTTTCCTCCGGCAAACGGGAGTTGCATAATCTCATAGTTATAGGAACATGTATAAGTCATGAAGAGAGCAATAGCAACATATTAAACGATCGGGTGCTAAGCTAATGGAATGGGTCATGTCAATCACATCATTCTCCTAATAATGTGATCCCGTTAATCAAATGACAACACATGTCTATGGTTAGGAAACATAACCATCTTTGATTAACGAGCTACTCAAGTAGAGGCATACTAGTGACGTTTAGTTTGTCTATGTATTCACACAAGTATTATGTTTCCGGATAATACAATTCTAGCATGAATAATAAACATTTATCATGATATAAGGAAATAAAATAATAACATTATTATTGCCTCTAGGGCATATTTCCTTCAATAGTAGTCATAGCAAAACTAGCATCCCCAAGCTTGAGGTTTGCATATCATTAACACAATTGACATTAAGAGAATTTATAATAACATCATTGCAATCATGCTTTTCATCGAAGGAACTATCAAGTATGGGTGCAATAGTAATGATCTCATCTTTAACATAAGGAACTATAGCAAATTCATATTCATAAATATTGGCATCATGGCCACAAGAATAGCAAGCATCATGTTCATCAAGGGATATTTCAATCAAATCATTGGAATCATAATTATCTATAGATTCATGCATATCATTATTTTCTTCCAAAGCAAAGGTCATTCTTTCAATAAATTATTTGACATAGACATTATGAGCATAGTTTTCATAGCAATATTTAAGTATGTCAAAATTTTCAGATTCGCAGAGAGTAATATCATACTTTTCAAATTAAAGAAGCAACTTCATAAGCACCCTTAAAAGCAACAAATTCTTCAATTTGTTCGATATCGTAGTAACTATAAACACCATTTGTGTAAGAAGATAAGATTTCATTATCATTAAACTCACATAGGTAGGGGAGGTGTTTTTTAGGGTTCTTGGAGCAATAAGTAAAATCATAAATTTCACAAAGATTCCAAGCATAACACATCAATCTATTTATTTGATCACATAAGAGTCTCCCTTTTTCAGACAAACAGTGACGCACAAAATGAGCATCCTCATCTAAAGATTTCCCATCAACTAGGCTAGTTGGGGTTTCAGCATGAGCGCATAAGGATCTAAGATGATCCAAGTAGAACACTTTAAGTGGATCCATGTCAATAGATTTTTAGCAAGCAAAGATGCAAGCAAATAGAAGGCACATGGAAACACAAACAAAGATACATACGGGAAGAAGGTGAATAAAAGGCAAAGGTTTTTGAAAATTGTTTTAGAAGTGGGGGAGATGAAAACAAGAGGCGAATGGCGAATAATGTAATGTGGGGGAGAAGAGTTTATGGTGGGTACTTGTTATGTCTTGACTTGGCATAGATCTCCCCGGCAACAGCACCAAAAATCCTTCTTCCTACCTCTTGAGCATGCGTTGGTTTTCCCTTGAAGAGGAAAGGGTGATGCAGCAAAGTAGCGTAAGTATTTCCCTCAGTTTTGAGAACCAAGGTATCAATCCAGTAGGAGACAATGCACAAGTCACCTAGTACCTTCACAAACAATCAAGAACCTTGCAACCAACATGATAAAGGGGTTGTCAATCCCTTCACGGCCACTCGAAAAAGTGAGATCTAATAGAGATAGTAAAGTAAATATTTTTGGTATTTTTGTTGTATAGATTGGAAAGTAAAGATTGCAAAGTAGTAAACAAGATGCGATGTAAATAAAAGAGATGTAATATAATAGGAAAGAGACTCGGGGGCCATAAGTTTCACTCGTGGATTCTCTCAAGATAGCATGTATTACGGTGGGTGAACAAATTACTGCCGAGCAATTGATAGAAAAGCGCATAATTATAAAGATATCTAAGGCAATGATCATGAATATAGGCATCACGTCCGTGTCAAGTAGATCGAAACGATTCTGCATCTACTACTATTACTCCACACATCGACCGCTATCCAGCATGCATCTAGAGTATTAAGTTCATAAGAACGGAGTAACGCATTAAGCAAGATGACATGATGTAGAGGGATAAACTCAAGCAATATGATATAAACCCCATCTTTTTATCCTCGATGGCAACAATACAATATGTGCCTTGTTGCCCCTACTATCACTGGGAAAGGACACCGCAAAATTGAACCCAAAGCTAAGCACTTCTCCCATTGCAAGAAAGATCAATCTAGTAGGCCAAACTAAACCGGTAATTCGAAGAGTCTTGCAAAGATATCAAATCATGCATATAAGAATTCAGAGAAGAACCAAATAATATTCATAGATAATCTTGTTCATAAATCCACAATTCATTGGGTCTCGACAAACACACTGCAAAAGAGTATTACATCGAATAGATCTCCAAGAACATTGAGGAGAACTTTGTATTGAGAACCAAAGAGAGAGAAGAAGCCATCTAGCTAATAACTATGGACCTGAAGGTCTGTTGTAAACTACTCACGCTTTATCGGAGAGGCAATGGTGTTGATGTAGAAGCCCTCCGTGATCGATTCCCCCTCCGGCATATCGCCAAAAAAGGCCCCCAGATGGGATCTCATGGGTACAGAAGGTTGCGGCAGTGGAAAAGTGGTTTCATGGCTCTTCCCAATGTTTCTAGGGTATAAGAGTATATATAGGCGAAAGAAGTACGTCGGTGGAGCTACGAGGGGCCCACGAGGGTGGGGGCGCGCCTACCCCCCTGGGCACGCCCTCCTGCCTCGTGGCTTCCTCGTGGAGTTCCAGACTTCGACTCCACGTATTCTGGATTGCTTTCGGTCCAAGAAAGATCATCGCGAAGGTTTCATTCTGTTTGGACTCCGTTTGGTATTCCTTTTCTGCAAAACTCTAAAATAGGCAAAAAACAGAAACTGGCATTGGGCCTCCAGTTAATAGGTTAGTCCCAAAAATAATATAAAAGAGCATATTAAAGCCCATTAAACATCCAAAACAGATAATATAATATCATGGAACAATCAAAAAGTATAGATACGTTGGATATGTATCACTCAGCAAATGGAGTTATGCCCCCCGGCGACGGCGCCAGAAAAAGGTCTTGATAACCCACAAGTATTGGGGATCGCAACAGTTTTCGAGGATAGAGTATTCAACCCAAATTTGTTGATTCGACACAAGGGGAGCCAAGGAATATTTGCAAGTATTAGCAGTTGAGTTTTCAATTCAAACACACCTTGAGAACTAAATATCAGCAACAGAGTGATCAGTAGCACAATAATATGATGTTTTGACGCAATGGTAACATTAGCAATAGCAATGATAACAATAACAATAGCAGTTTTGTGGTGATTGTAACAGTAGCAGCAGCAGTAGTAACCTAGCGAATATCAATAAATAAAAAGCATAGGCATTGGATCAATGATGGATAATTGTGTTGAATGACATTCATCTTGTAACAGTCACAACCTAGAGCGACACAGAACTAACTCCAATTCATCAATGCAATGTAGGCATTTATTCCGTATATAGTCATATGTGCTTATGATAAGAACTTGCATGGCATCTTTTGTCCTACCCTCTTGTGGCAGCAGGGTCCATAAGGAAACTAATGAATATTAAGGCCTCCTTTTAATAGAGAACCGAAACAATAGCATTAACACATACTGAATGCATGAACTTCTCAAACTATGGTAATCACCGGAAAGAATCCCAATTATTGTCACCTTGGGGTATGCGGATCATAACATGTAATAGGTGTGTATAACTTGCAAGATAGTGTAATGCCCTTGATGCGGCTATATCTCCCACGTATCGAAGCACGACTTAGAGGCATAACCGCATTGAAAGCAATGTCGCAAGTGAGGTAATCTCCACACAACCCATATAATACATAAGGGAAAAGATACATAGTTGGCTTACAATCGCCACTTCACACAAATACAAGAATAAAGCATTACATCATCCAGATACAATCAGGGCCTGACTACGGAGCCAAAATAAAAGAAGACTACCCCAAATGCTACACAGATCCCCGATCGACCCCAACTGGGCTCCACTACTGATCAACTAGAACGAAACAACACAAGGGACAAGATCTTCATTGAGCTCCTCCATGAGCTCGGTTGCGTCACCTGCTCGGTAACATCAGCACCTGCAAACTGGTTTTGGGAGTATCTATGAGTCACGGGGACTCAGCAATCTTACACCCTCGCGATCAAGACTATTTAAGCTTATGGGTAAGGTAAAAGGATGAGGTGGAGCTGCAGCAAGCGACTAGCATATATGGTGGCTAACATATTCGCAAAAGAGAGCGAGAAGAGAAAGCAAAAGCATGGTCGAAGAACTATGATCAAGAAATGATCCTAGAACAACCTACGTCAAGCATGACTCCAACACCGTGTTCACTTCCCGGACTCCGCCGAGAAGAGACCATCATGGTAACACACGCGGTTGATGTGTTTTAATTAAGATAAACTTCAGGTTTTCTACAACCGGACGTTAACAAATTCCCATCTGCCCATAACCGCGGGCACGACTTTCAAAAGTTCAAATCCCTGCAGGGGAGTCCCAACTTAGCCCATGACAAGCTCTCATGGTCAACAAAGGATATACCTTCTCCCGAGACATTCCGATCAGACTCGGTATCCCGGTTCTACAAGACAACTTCAACAAGTTAAAACAAATCCAGCAACACCGCCCGAATGTGCCGACAAATTCCGATAGGAGCTGCACATATCTTGTTCTCAGGGGACACTCAGATGAGCTCTCCATACAACTAAAACCAAACCTCGAGTTTCCCCGAGGGGGCGCTGCACAGGACTCTAGTTTGGACCAACACTCAGAGGAGCACTGGCCCGGGGGGTAAAATAATGATGACCCTCAGGAGCGTGACTCCCAAGGGAAAAGAAAAGGCTAGATGGCGAATGGTAAAACCAATGTTGGGCATTGCCGGAAGAGTCTTATTCAAGGCGAACTATCAAGGGGTTCTCATAATAGCCCAACCGCGTAAGGAACGCAAAATCCAGGAACATAACACCGATATGACGGAAACTAGGGCGGCAAGAGTGGAACAAAACACCAGGCATAAGGACGAGCCTTCCACCCTTTACCAAGTATATAGATGCATTAATTAAATAAGAGATATTGTGATATCCAAACAAGTAAACAATGTTCCAACAAGGAACGATCTCCATGTTCCAACAAGGAACAAACTTCAATCTTCACCTGCAACTAACAACGTTATAAGAGGGGCTGAGCAAAGCGGTAACATAGCCAAACAACGGTTTGCTAGGACAAGGTGGGTTAGAGGCTTGGCTTAACAAGATGGGAGGCATGATAAGCAAGTGGAAGGTATCGCAGCATAGGCATAGCAAAAGAGCGAGCATCTAGCAAGAAAAGATAGAAGTAATTTCGAGGGTATGGTCATCTTGCCTGAGATCCCGCAAGGAAGAAGAACGAGTCCATGAAGAAGACAAACGGACGTAGTCGAACGGTTCCTCACAAACGCGACGTTATCGGAACCAACCCGAAGAAGCAACACCGGAAAGAAAGCAAACATCATAGTAAACAACCACCACATAATCATGGCATGATGCACAATCAAGTATGATGCATGTACGGTTTAATGAAGCATGGCATGGAAAAGTGCACAAGCAATCCTACAAATTAAGTGGAGCTCAATATGCAACTCCGTTGCATATTGACGAAACACCATGTTCAAGTTATTTGGTTCGATCTCGTTTATGTACCCAACAATATTAAATGTTGTTAAACATGGCAAGAGGGTGAAGCAAATGAAAACTACCTATCTAGGCAAGTTTAAATGAGGCCGGAAGCAACGAACAACAAGTCCGGAAACTCCTCATGAGCATATTATAGATTTGGTACTGTTCTGCCCTAAACATTATTTTAGAGTTGTTAAACATGCAAGACAAGTACACCATGTTAAACTAGGCATTTTTCTACCCCATTTACATATAAAGTTTATTAAATTCGGAGCTACAGTTATTTAGTTATGATTTAAAGCATTTTAGCATGGCATATGGACAAAAATTACACAAACAACATGTTTAAACATTTTTAACATGCATGAAAGTTGGATATTGTGAAACTAGACGAGAATCTAAGCATTTTACATATATAACTTATTTTTAACCGATGCACGGTTGAGGAGTTATAATGTGCATGAAGTTAAGGGCCTAATCTGTAAACATGCAGTTTTTACAAAAATAGAGAAATTCGTCTACTAAAAAAATAGCAGTTGGGCCGAAACTGGTTGGCCCAACAGAGAAAAAAAAGGAGGGCGCTTGGGGGGCGGCCTCACCATGGGCTCGGCCCAGATCTGTGGCGAGGGAGAGGCCGACAGGGGCGCACTAGGCCGACCTGCTAGTTCGATAGGGGAAGGGTCAACACGGTCGTCCGCATCTCTCGAAAGAAGCAGAGGATGCAGCGCCATGGACTTGCAGGCGAGGCAGGGAAACTTGGCGGTGCCAGGCGACTTGGTCTCAGAGTAGCGAGGCGGCGACCATCCATGGCGTCGGGCAGGGGAGGCCCACTGGCAGCGAAGACGGCGACATGGGTTACACCAGGGGCGAAGACGATAAGAGGACGAGGTGCTGCTACTCTCGTTCTTAAGAACTGAAACAGCAGCAGGTGTCTGGCGATGCAGAAGACGATGCAGTGGGGTTTCAATGACGGGGTCGACGGAAGCCGGCCGGAATGGGTGGAACGGAGCATGGGGAGACGCCTGAGTTCAGATCCGGCAAGGAGAGGCGTGGATCAAAGCTCGAAGCAGAGGTGCGGTGCAACCCGCGGACCACGGTGGCCGGCGCTCCTGCGATCCCGCATGGTCGAGGTGCTCTTCGACGGGTTCCTGTAGGTGACGGTGAGAGAGTCAGGCCAGGCATGGGCGAAGGAGAAAAAAAAGAGGAGGAAGGGAACGAGAGAAGCAGGACACGGTGCCGGTGGGAGAAGGAGCGCGAGGGCGGAGGTCCTGGTCCTGTGGGTCGCCGGGATGCACCGGACGAGGTGATGGCGACTTCAGCAGCGCAGCTGCTACGGGTTGGAGCTGGGGCCTCCATGGCGGCGCTGCGAGGACAACAGAGAGAGAGCAGCGTGAGAGAGAGAGAGGAGAGAGAAAAGAGAGAACAAATGGGGAAGGAAGGGAGCAGGGCATGGCGGGGAACTCATCTCCGGCGAGGAGGAAGTGGTTGGGCGGCGGCGCAAATCGAGGAAGGTTGACAGAGCCATCGGAGCTTGGGGACGATTCCCTCGATCTGGATCGAGCGAGGCTATGGGTGATTGGGTTGGCACGGAAATCAAGGAAGACAAGATTTGATTTGGGTGGATGCGGTTGGACTGTTGGAAGAAACGAGGGGGAAGAGGCTGGCTGCGGGTTGGATCCCGATGAACAGAGTGGCGGCGGCGGGTGAGAGGATTTGGTGGATGGGACAAGCCCCTAGGATCTAGGGTTAGTCGTCTATTTATAGGAATGGTTAGCTTAGGGTTACTCGGTCCCTCCGATTGTAATCGGACGGTCGAGAAATAAATAGGTAGGGAGTCCAAACAAGAAAACGGAGATATTTTGTAGATGTTCGGGGATGATCCGGACACAACGGTGGCGACAGTCCGGGTCGGGTTCGGGTAAGTTTCGGACACGCACGAGGGGTCGATGCACTGTGCAAAGAGGGGTAAGCATGGGCCTAGGTGGATTGTGGAGAGCGGGTTGGGCTGAGAGAAGAGGGGAGAGATGCAGCCCGACAGGGTTTCCGGAGACCGAAAACGTCCGATAATTGACCGGCTATACTGCCGCTATAGTTTAATGGTTGGGCTATCAAACAAACTCCGAAAGCAATGAAACTTGGCAGGCGACCTACTAACACTATAACAACACCGCATGCCAACTTTCAACCCAATCCGAGAACATTTTTCGGCCACTTATAAAATAATATTTCGGAGGTGCCGCGGGCGCGTGCAAGTGTGTGTGGGCTCAGAACAGACAACGGACGGAACTGGGGAACCCGAATGGATGCAAGTTTGAAAACATGATGATGCAATGCACATGATGACATGACAAGATGCAACACGCAAGAGAATGACATGGCAAAGACAATGAATAACTGGAAGACACCTAGCACATCGGTCTCGGGGAGTTACAACACTCCACCACTACAAGAGGATCTCGTCCCGAGATCTAGGATGGCACCGGAGGGAAAAATAAGAGTAAGAGAAGAGGTAAAACTAAGTTGCTTCTTCGACAAACGAGTGAAACCAAAGAACCTTGCGAGGTTGAACAAATTCGAGAAAATAATAAAACGAAGGTGAACAAAGTCGAAAACACTCCATTAGAAAATAGGGAAGAAGAACATTGCGAAAAAAACTTGAGGTTGAAGGGCAAGATATATATTGAAACCACTCCGGTTAAGTCAAGATAGAGAATGATTAAGAATGATATAATATGGACAGCACTCCAACTGAAAATGGAAGGAATTAACAAGAACTTTACAAGATGAGAGGATACTTGATGAAATCAAAAACACACTATCTCCGGAACCAAAAGAATAGAATGGAATTGGATGAACGAAGGGAAACAAGATCTCGAGGGAGCACGCTTACAACAAAAGCTAGAACTGAGTTGTTGGAAAACCAACAACGAAAAGAATAAGCTTGATATGGTCTTATGGAATACATCTCAAATTATGAGGTGACAACCTGCCACTCACGGAAAAAGAATTGGATTGGAATGAACAAGGAGACGAGAAACTTATCACCAGAAGGATAAAAGAAGAACTTGGATCATTTATAAGCACCATAGATAGAAACAATCCTTAGGGAAGGCTTTAGGTGAAACATGACACAAAGATAACTCCAACGAAAAGGTAGATGGATTTAAAATATCTCATTCTTAACAACATGTGAATCATGAAACATGAACTCAAAATTATGAAGAATGGCATAATACCACCTGAAATGGTACGGTAGAAAGAATTGCACTTCGGATGCAAGATGAAGAATGCTTGAGCTCCTTAGAAAAGAATCTCGATGAAAACTTCAAGAATTAATTAAATCCTTGATGAACCATCATGTAGAACCTTCATGGACAACTCCGGTAACAAAAAGGATAACGAAAAGAAAGCGAAGTTGAAAACACAAGGTGAAACCTTGTAATGATTTAGATGGATCTCCGTGATAATTAGAGCTTTGGTCTCCGAGAAAGAAAAGATGATCAAAAGAAAAATCAAGAATTTTTATGAACCTCCGGAGTAAGGAATTAATCACTTGGATAAAACAAGAATAAGAATTACCTTATGCTCATCCTTCACCAGTTAAATTGATGACAAACAATGGATTTGGCATACTACTCATTCTCGTAGAAGGGATTAAGAAGATATAACATAAACTTGAGAAGGTCTTCAACGAACCACCGGTAGGATTGAAACCACGAATGAATTGATAAGGAAGAGAAATCTTGAATGAACGACCATAAGGATTGAAAAAAACGAATAGAAGATAACGAAACACCCGAAAGAATTTGCAAATGAACGAAGATGCTTGAGAGAATTTAGATACAAGAGAACGAAGGGATCACGAACTGATTAGAGATTACTTGAACGAAGCACCGGTGAGATAGGAGAATGATAACTGACAGCTGAGAATGAATAAACCTGAATTGATGGACTCCGGATAACAAACTGAGAAGACTCTTGAATTTCTTCGGATGGGTGAAAAGAATTCTCACGATCGAAAACAATTATGAGAGGATGTCATAAGGCTAGCATCATGAATCTTTGAGAGAACGGATAAGATTGAGGAGAAACTCTTCTTCGGTCTTCAAAAGTTGGAAAAGACGATGAGTAACACCACCGTGAATTGTTGAGACACTCCGGAATAAAGAAGAATAGAAAAGTTGAACCAATGATGAAAACAATTTGGAAGATCTTGGAGAAAGACATTTGACTGATGATAAATCATTCTTACGTCAAACTTCGAAAAGAAATTTGAGGATAGCTCCGGGAAAATAAGAAGAGTCAGGTAAGATCCTGGGAAAAAGGCCTGTGGGTTAGGGCCCACTCAAAAGATACACCGTAGAACGATTTGAAGGAGAGATTGCACCGGTTGAATTAAATTGCTTGAATAAGATAGGACCTGGAAACAGCTTGAATGGATGCCAAGTGAAAACACAAATCTTCGAAATATCTTCAGCACTCCGGAACAAATGAATAGCGACAGGTGAATGATTAAGAGGTGCACCGGCATGAGAGAGCATTTGAAACGAGGAGAGGATAAGCTCCACAAAGCTTGAATTGAATCCACCGGAGAAGAAAGAGAATGGAGAATGATGAACTTGAGGCCCCGTTAGAATCTTCATGAGAATCACCGGATAAGAACATTAATTGAAAAGAAAGAAGAGACTTCACATGAATAAAAGGATGCTTGATTAAGAAGTCTGAGTCCTTGAAGAAAAAGGGTGGGAGGGCGGGAAAACAAAGACAACTTTTGGACGAATGAAACAAATAACGTTGAGAAGACTTTGAGTTGATCTTGCGGATGGGAAAAATGATAGGATCATCTTGAAGAGAATCACACCAGTTGAGAAGAAATTGAGATGACACACTTGATGATCAAGGAGGATTAGTATTCCCATAGGAATATGAGAACACCGCTTAGGAAAGGTATGGAATCAACACTTGACATTGAAGCAACTCGAATACCACAACTCAAAATAAAACAATGGATTGGCTTGCAGAATAAGCCGGAACAAACATATGATAGAGATTTCGTCCGAAGTTTTCGTGGTGGGGCCTACACGGGCTCGATCGTACAACACCATCATGTACAAGGCAGTGCACATGACATACGAAGCGTCCCCGAGTCCGCATAGCCAAGGACTCTTTAAGACACAACGAGAGCACTGTAAAACCAACCGTGGATAGGCGGACCACTAGACGTCGAACCTCAATTTCATATCATACATCTGACGGAAAGATATCCTAGGAGCTACTTGAATTCCCACTTATAAACTCCCAAAACTTTCCGGTTATGCAATCAGGTGTTGGGGATACAGGGGAAGCATAATATCTCACCCAAATCTAGCAAATCCTACATCCAGATGTATCCATCCTTCAACACATAACAAAGAAACCTTCGGAAATCATCTACCTCAACCTTCGAAAACCATCTGTTATATGAGTTATGGCAATACTCCCGAACTCCCGCCCCAGTACTGGGAGGCGTCGAGGTTATCTCACCAACAACTGCATAAAAGAGATTTTCGATGTCGGCGAACTAAACTCAGGTATTCCAGAACTGCAACGATAAAATTGTGACGACAACACCTCGGAGCTCAACTCCCGGGGACACTGGCACAACCCCTAAATGACAGGAGGCACCAAGAACAATGTTCTCGTCACAAATCGATTGGAATGATTCCAAGATACCCGCGTGATCCTAAAAAAAATTTAGTGAAATTTGAGAAGAGAAGAGTCAAAACTCTACGTCAGGATGCCTTACCAGAGCGATGAAGGGACTGGGGAGTAAAAAGAATTCCTAAACTCTCCGATATATAATTCCTAAATGACTCAAAACAATTTTTCTAGACTCAACAACGGCTGCTAATTCGATCAAGCAGTGGGGCTCCTAAGGTCGGGGAAGGCTCTGATACCAACTTGTAACACCCTCGATGCGGCTATATCTCCCACGTGTCGAAGCATGACTTAGAGGCATAACCGCATTGAAAGCAATGTCGCAAGTGAGGTAATCTTCACACAACCCATGTAATACATAAGGGAAAAGATACATAGTTGGCTTACAATCGCCACTTCACACAAATACAAGAATAAAGCATTACATTATCCAGATACAATTAGGCCCGACTACGGAGCCAAAATAAAAGAAGACTACCCCAAATGCTACACAGATCCCCAATCGACCCCAACTGAGCTCCACTACTGATCAACTAGAATGAAACAACACAAGGGACAAGATCTTCATTGAGCTCCTCCTTGAGCTCGGTTGCGTCAGCTGCTCAGTAACATCAGCACCTGCAAACTGGTTTTGGGAGTATCTGTGAGTCACGGGGACTCAGCAATCTTACACCCTCGCGATCAAGACTATTTAAGCTTATGAGTAAGGTAAAAGGATGAGGTGGAGCTGCAGCAAGCGACTAGCATATATGGTGGCTAACATGTTCGCAAAAGAGAGCGAGAAGAGAAAGCAAAAGCACGGTCGAACAACTATGATCAAGAAGTGATCCTAGAACAACCTACGTCAAGCATAACTCCAACACCGTGTTCACTTCCGGACTCCGCCGAGAAGAGACCATAACGGTAACACAGGCGGCTGATGTGTTTTAATTAAGATCAACTTCAGGTTTTCTACAACCGGACGTTAACAAATTCCCATCTGCCCATAACCGTGGGCACGGATTTCGAAAGTTCAAATCCCTACAGGGGAGTCCCAACTTAGCCCATGACAAGCTCTCACGGTCAACAAAGGATATACCTTCTCCCGAGACATTCCGATCAGACTCGGTATCCCGGTTCTACAAGACAACTTCGACAAGTTAAAACAAATCCAGCAACACCGCCCGAATGTGCCGACAAATCCCGATAGGAGCTGCACATATCTCGTTCTCAGGGCACACTCAGATGAGCTCTCCATACAACTAAAACCAAACCTCGAGTTTCCCCGAGGGGGCGCTGCACAGGACTCTAGTTTGGACCAACACTCAAAGGAGCACTAGCCCGGGGGGTAAAATAATGATGACCCTCAGGAGTGCGACTCCCAAGGAAAAAGAAAAGGCTAGGTGGCGAATGGTAAAACCAATGTTGGGCATTGCTGGAAGAGTCTTATTCAAGGCGAACTGTCAAGGGGTTCCCATAATAGCCCAACCGCGTAAGGAATGCAAAATCCGGGAACATAACACCGATATGACGGAAACTAGGGCGGCAAGAGTGGAACAAAACACCAGGCATAAGGCCGAGCCTTCCACCCTTTACCAAGTAAATAGATGCATTAATTAAATAAGAGATATTGTGATATCCCAACAAGTAAACAATGTTCCAACAAGGAACGATCTCCATGTTCCAACAAGGAACAAACTTCAATCTTCACCTGCAACTAACAACGCTATAAGAGGGGCTGAGCAAAGCGGTAACATAGCCAAACAACGGTTTGCTAGGACAAGGTGGGTTAGAGGCTTGGCTTAACAAGATGGGAGGCATGATAAGCAAGTGGAAGGTATCGTAGCATAGGCATAGCAAAAGAGCGAGCATCTAGCAAGCAAAAATAGAAGTGATTTCGAGGGTATGGTCATCTTGCATGAGATCCCACAAGGAAGAAGAACGAGTCCATGAAGAAGACAAACGGACGTAGTTGAACGGTTCCTCACAAACGCGACGTTATCGGAACCAACCCGAAGAAGCAACACTGGAAAGAAAGCAAACAACATAGTAAATAACCACCACATAATCATGGCATGATGCACAATCAAGTATGATGCATGTCCGGTTTAATGAAGCATGGCATGGCAAAGTGCACAAGCAATCCTACAAATTAAGTGGAGCTCAGTATGCAACTCTGTTGCATATTGACGAAACACCACGTTCAAGTTATTTAGTTCGATCTCGTTTATGTACCCAACAATATTAAATGTTGTTAAACATGGCAAGAGGGTGAAGCAAATGAAAACTACCTATCTAGGCAAGTTTAAATGAGGCCAGAAGCAACGAACAACAAGTCCGGAAACTCCTCATGAGCATATTATAGATTTGGTACTGTTCTGCCCTAAACATTATTTTAGAGTTGTTAAACATGCAAGACAAGTACACCATGTTAAACTAGGCATTTTTCTACCCCATTTACATATAAAGTTTATTAAATTCGGAGCTACGGTTATTTAGTTATGATTTAAAGCATTTTAGCATGGCATATGGACAAAAATTACACAAACAGCATGTTTAAACATTTTTAACATGCATGAAAGTTGGATATTGTGAAACTATATGAGAATCTAAGCATTTTACACATATAACTTATTTTTAACCGATGCACGGTTGAGGAGTTATAATATGCATGAAGTTAAGGGCCTAATCTGTAAACATGCAGTTTTTACAAAAATAGAGAAATTCGTCTGCTAAAAAAATAGCAGTTGGGCCGAAACTGGTTGGCCCAACATAGAAAGAAAAAAAAGGAGGGCGCTTGGGGGGCGGCCTCACCATGGGCTCGGCCCAGATCTGTGGAGAGGGAGAGGCCGACAGGGGCACACTGGGCCGACCTGCTAGTTCGATCGGAGAAGGGTCAACGCGGTCATCCGCATCTCTCGAAGGAAGTAGAGGATGCAGCGCCAGGGACTTGCATGTGAGGCAGGGAAACTTGGCGGCGCCAGGCGACTTGGTCTCGGAGCAGCAAGGCGGCGACCATCCATGGCGTCGGGCAGGGGAGGCCCACGGGCAGCAAAGACGGCGACGTGGGTTACACCAGGGGCGAAGACGATGAGAGGACGAGGCACTGCTACTCTCGTTCTTAAGAACTGAAACATCAGCATGTGTCTGGCGATGCAGAAGACGATGCAGTGGGGTTTCAGTGACCGGGTCGACGGAAGCCGGCCGGAACGGGTGGAACAGAGCGTGGGGAGACGCCTGAGTTCAGATCCGGCAAGGAGAGGCGCGGATCAGAGATCGAAGCAGAGCTGCGGTGCAATCCGCGGACCACGGTGGCCGGCGCTCCTGCGATCCCGCATGGTCGAGGTGCTCTTCGACGGGTTCCTGTAGGCGAGGGGAGAGAGTCAGGCCAGGCATGGGCGAAGGAGAAAAAAGAGGAGGAAGGGAACGAGAGAAGCAGGACACGGTGCCGGTGGGAGAAGGAGCGCGAGGGTGGAGGTCCTGGTCCTGTGGGTCACCGGGATGCACCGGACGAGGTGATGGCGACTTCAGCAGCGCAGCTGCTACGGGTTGGAGCTGGGGCCTCCATGGCGGCGCTGCGAGGACAACAGAGAGAGAGCGGCGTGAGAGAGAGAGAGAGAGAGAGAGAGAGAGAGAGAGAAAAGAGAGAGCAGATGGGGAAGGAAGGGAGCAGGGCACGGCGGGGAACTCATCTTCGGCGAGGAGGAAGTGGTTGGGCGGCGGCACAAATCGAGGAAGGTTGACGGAGCCATCGGAGCTTGGGGACGATTCCCTCGATCTGGATCGAGCGAGGCTATGGGTGATTGGGTTGGCATGGAAATCAAGGAAGACAGGATTTGATTTGGGTGGATGCGGTTGGACTGTTGGAAGAAACGAGGGGGAAGAGGCTGGCTGCGGGTTGGATCCCGGTGAAGAGAGTGGTGGCGGCAGGTGAGAGGATTTGGTGGATGGGATAAGCCCCTAGGATCTAGGGTTAGTCGTCTATTTATAGGAAGGGTTAGCTTAGGGTTACTCGGTCCCTCCGATTATAATCGGACGGTCGAGAAATAAATAGGTAGGGAGTCCAAACAAGAAAACGGAGATATTTTGTAGATGCTCGGGGATGATCCAAACACAACGGTGGCGACAGTCCGGGTCGGGTTCGGGTAAGTTTCGGACACGCGCGAGGGGTCGATGCACTGTGCAAAGAGGGGTAAGCATGGGCCTAGGTGGATTGTGGAGAGCGGGTTGGGCTGAGAGAAGAGGGGAGTGATGCAGCCCGGCAGGGTTTCCGGAGACCGAAAACGTCCGATGATTGATGGGCTATACTGCCGCTATAGTTTAACGGTTGGGCTATCAAACGAACTCCGAAAGCGGTGAATGTTGGCAGGCGACCTACTAACACTATAACAACACCGCATGCCAACTTTCAACCCAATCCGAGAACATTTTCCGGCCACTTATAAAATAATATTTTGGAGGTGCCGCGGGCGCGTGCAAGTGTGTGTGGGCTCAGAACGGACAACGGACGGAACTGGGGAACCCGAACGGATGCAAGTTCGAAAACATGATGATGCAATGCACATGATGACATGACAAGATGCAACACGCAAGCGAATGACATGGCAAAGACAGCGAATAACTGGAAGACACCTGGCACATCGGCCTCAGGGCGTTACAGATAGCATCAAGAACTCAAATAAATTCATGAAAACATAAAGGATTTAGATCTGAATTCATGCCACTCGGACCCTAGTGACAAACGTTAAGCATATCAAAGTCATAGCAACATCAATCTCAGAACATAGTGGATACTAGGGATCAAGCCTAACAAATTTAATTGATCACATGATAAATCTCATCCAACCCCACCACCGTCCAGGAAGACAACGAAGGAATTACTCACTTCCAGTGGTGAGCATCATGAAATCCGTGATGAAGAAAGGTTAGTGATGATGATGAAGACGAACCCCCCTCTCTGGAGCCCTGAACGGACTCTAGAGCTGGCCTCCCGATGAAGAACAGGAGTTGAGGTGGCTCCGCATCGTAAAACACGATGAACTTCTTCTCTTTTATTTTCTTCGAAAATAGGAATTTATAGGCTTGAGATTAGGGTCAGCGGAGGAACATGGGCCCCAGAAGCTACATGGGCGCGCCCAGGAGGGTGATCGCACCCATGTGGCTCGTGGGCCACTGGTGGCTCCCCTCTTGTGGATCTTCGCTCCAGTATTTTTTATTTATTCCATCAAAAATCTCCAAAAAGTTTCGTCCAATTCTGAGAACTTTTATTTCTACACAAAAACAACATCATGGTAGTTCTGCTAAAAACATTCTCAGTCCGGGTTAGTTTCATTCAAATCGTGCAAATTAGGGTCCAAAACAAGAGCAAAAGTGTTTTTAAAAGTAAATACGATGGATACGTATCAGGTCGTACCAGACGATCTGGGCGACAGGAATCACAATAACTTTCATGATTCTTCCTATGAGATCCCTGGACATCAAGAAAGGTATTTGGGTAGGTCTAGGCTCATCTAGTGCCCTTGGACCAAAGAACAAAAGTTACATCCATGTAGGAAACCTATGAAGGCTGACTATACATGCACGTTCAACCCTAGCTGCCAGACATCGTCTTGTCATTCATTAGATCTCTCCCATGTTCAAGTCATCATCCACATCATGTCAAGAGGAGGCCCAAAAGAAAGCCATCGAAGGAGCCTCTACCGTCGGGGCTAGGCCATGTGATGTTGTCGACTCAAGCACAACCACTCCTTCCTTCCCCGTCACAATCTCCGTGATGGGTTGTAATTACTCCTGAACCTCCTTATTAATGGGAGTTTACTTTAGTAATTGTTGGTTATAGGCGTGGTAATCTAGTAGGCTTGTTATTTTGACAGATGTAGTTTTATTCATGTGTGTCTCTTTGTGTTATTATTTACATGTGGTAACTTAGTGATTGTAGATGTGCAATCCACTGACGTAGCTGGAGGCATCCAACACTCCAAGCCACACATAAATTTGATAGGTACTTTGTGTGATCCGGTAGACCTCTGGATTACATGAATTGGTATATTTATGTAGCGACCAGACCTCAAACAGTCTGATCTCTGTGCTCCGGTGTCATCCTTGGATCAGTAATGCTGACACCACACAGTACTCGAAGGATTTATAGCAGAGTAGCAATCACACACTTATTACATCGGGTGTCTCAAAAGAGAACTTATTACAATAAATATGGCTTGAGGCCATCCAATAACGATAATAGCGGAAGGCTTGGAAGATAAGTGAGTCCATCAACTCCAACGGCATCACTGAGTATAGAACCACGACCTAAAAAATCCTTAATCGTCGTATGAAAAGTCTACAACATTAACGTTGCAGCCCGAAAACGGGTCAGCACATGGAATATGCTAGCAAGGTAACACATAGAGAGTAATGGAATGCAACAGCTATACTATATGCATATTTGGCTGGTGGAAAGCTCTATGGTTATAGTTTTGCGTAAAGCCAATTTTTTCCCTACTTCAAAGGAATAAATTTAATTACTATCATGGTGGTTGTTAAACATTGAGAATGGTTGACAGCATTCTCAATCCCAATTAAAGTAACATCATTAAACCCAACAAAATTTACTTTAGAGTAACATGTTGAGATTCACTTGATAATCCAGGTACTAGATACTCAAGATGTCCATAACCGGGGACACGGCTAACCATGATTAGTTTATTACTCTCTGCAGAGGTTTGTGCACTTTTCCCCACAAGACTCGATCGCCTCCGTTTGTTTTCTCGCACTACAGGGTGTTTGAGAAACGGATGACCGAGACATAGTCTTTCAGAAGCGCTAGCACCTTACGATCGTGTAGACTATACCACCTACATCCCCTACATCTGCTAGTCTACCACTGTAAGAGTTCGCACAACTTAATCAACTATGCCAGAGCCCATAACGGCTTGTGGCTGCACACAGAAGTTTCTAGTATGAATAATCTCATGATCCCTTTGAGCCTGGGTGGCGGTCCAAAAGAAAAACAGGCAAGTCCTGGAATACCCAGGTGCCTCAATCCACCCAGATGTGTGTTTAGGTTGCCACCTTAGATAAACCATTAATTAACAATCTCACATCTGTCATGGATATCACTCACCCAATCCACGTCTACTAGCATAGCATGGCATAATAAGCAAACGTAGAAGTAACTCCCAAAGGTTTGATAATAAACAGGTAATAGGTACTACCTCATCTACTTCCCATCCCACAATTTAATTAGATCCTAATCATGCAATGTGTGAGGATTGATCTAATGCAATAAAACTGGGTTGTAGAAAAAAGGTATGATCAAAGTGTTACTTGCCTTGCTGATGATCCGCGAAACATAGAGATTCAAAGTAACAGGCGGCGCACTCCGGGTATTCCATCGCAGACAAACAAACAAGTATACAATAAGTACTCATCTAACGCACAGGTAAAACTCAAATAGAAGATCTAACCAGAAAGTTCAACTTAAGAACCCTGGTTTGCAAAAAGAATCAAATCGAACGAAGCAAAAGAAATGAAACGGCGAAAGAAAACAACTTCGTTCTAGTAATCTGGATCTAAGTCAAATTTTACAGTAGCAAAAATCTTGTTTAAGTTGATTATTCGGAAAAAGGGTTTCGAGACGAAACTCCAGGCGCTTGAATCGCCTGATTCCGATAAACGAGCGAAAAGTTATACTAAAACAAAAATCGGATCAGAAATCGCGATCAGAAAATAACCTCGGAAAAATCCGACGAAAAAGAAAAACGACGAACAGATTTTTTTTTTATTTTTTTTTAAGCAGCACGGATTTCGAGGGCGGCGACGAACCTCGGGCGGCGTGCAACTCCGGCGAGTCGGCGGCGGCGGCGGCTGGGGGCGGGGCGGCGGCTGGCTAGGGTTTGGGGCTGGGGCGGCTGGGCTCTCGGGCCCCGGGGCGGCGCCTTATAAAGGCCTCGGCCGGCGGTGTCCTGGCCGAGTACAGCCCATAGTCGGTTCCGCGTTTTTTTAAATAATTACGTTAGGAAGAAAAATAAAAAGAAATACTAAACGGACTTCAAAAATCACGAATTTTTTTTTCCGGGTTTCTTAAATCAAGCCCGATAAAGTGAACATTTATTTGGGCCCTAAATGCAATTTTGAAAAACGCACATTTTTCCTAAATTCAAATAAAATACCGAAAAACTCCGAAATAAATCTTATTTGATTTTTTATTAAACCCTCAATATTTCTATATTTTGGGAAAGTCATTTTATTCCCTCTCTCATATTTTTGTAATAGAAATAATTGATGATAAAATAAATCAAATGATCCGGTTTACAAAATTTGAGAAAACTCAAATATGTAAATAGTGAAATCCCCAACTCTCTCCGTGGGTCCTTGAGTTGCTTAGGATTTTCTAGGATCAAAACCAAAAGCAAAATAAAATATGATATGCATGATGATCTAATGTATAACATTCCAAATTAAAAATTTGGGATGTTACAATTTAGAGGAGCACGACATATCTAGGAAGCACAGCTATACATAGAAATTATGTCTTTGGTCCGGTCCTTCTGACTTAATGTCTTCCTTAGTTGAGACATATTGCTATGCCACAAGGGGTAGGACAATTGAGTCGTATCAATAAGGTCATGCATGAGAAGCGACGTTATGTGATGGACCGCCCATCATATGTAAATTACTTTATCGTATAAATACATGGTAGTGAGCCAACTATGTTTTTGGTTGACAGCTTAACGCCCTTAAATGTCCTGAGGTACTAGATACTCGTACCTAGACACCACCATTGCTTGAATAAAACATCACATTAATTTATTAGTTTATTACTTCATTCTAGTTTAAGTATTTATTTTACATCCTAGTAGTACTTAGTTAAAATCCCTCCTTCCTATTTTCCTAGCGAACGATAGAATAGACTATTTCCAAACTACGAATTGGGTGAACGTAGTTGTGTATGTAATAACGTAGTTGCGGGACTGGTAGTGCCTTTCTTTAGCTTCTTTAGGTTTCGACACTTATTTCCCATGAATTGTGCTACATAGGCCCATGCACTTGCAGAACATCATGGCGTCAAGGTGAGCCTTTTGAATCTCAACTTATGTGTTTGAAGGGTTTCGTTGAAAGGCAATGTTAGGGCTCCTACTTTTAAATGCCTCCGCAACCAAGATGTCTGACTCCGTTGCAAGTGCATAAATGTCACGAAATTTTACATATAGCAGGAATTCCTAATCCACTTGTTTGTCCAAAACCTAGTGTTTTGTCTGTCTTTGATCGAGAAGCATACCCTCATGTCAAACCCTAGTAGAACCTCCTGGGCCCTTTTCTAGAATGACGAGTCCAAAGTTGTTGCTAAAACCACCGGAGAGTTAGGAAAATATTTATCCACGAGAATTTTTGCCCATAAACCCGTAGAGTTTTGGACTAAATTTCCAAACCTAGTTGACGAGCAAGGAATTATTAATTATCCCAGAGACGGTTATGCCCAAGCCTCCAAGATTTTAGTCCAGCAAATCACTGCCATCTAATCATGGTGTATTTGTGCTTGCTCCCTTCCCTTCCCAGAAAACTGACCCCTAAGCCCCCGACCTTGTCGAATTGGGAATGGATCCCTTCTCCAAGATGAAGTGTCACAATTTATATACATGTTGTGTAAATGTTATGTTCCTTCTATCAATTTGGTGTGATCACTAGAGATGCTAATTACATCTGTAGTGCATTATAATATGCCTAATACCTCCGGTGTACACAATATTCCCCTAAGGAAAACAGACATCATATATGTTTCTAATCTTTTATTTTGCACATGCACACTTGTCCTATTTTCATTTTGCACTCAAAGTCTTGCAAAGTAGATATGCCTATAGGGAATCTCCAACAATGACCCCTACTCCGTCCTCAAATGTTCGGATCGGACGGCCTGGCATTTTTAGGCCTCCAACACGGACGCTTATTCAGCCCTCATTTATGTCCGGACAGGGGTGACTACTCGGAATCCCCTGTTGTAACATCAAATGAAGGGAGAAATCGGAGAGTTTGCAGACACGTCCAGACCCACCCAAAAAGCCATCTAGATCCACGTGAAAACCTCTCACTCCATGGACAAATAGGGAAAAGACAGGGGACAACGTTGGATTGCCTGAAAAAATGAGGGTATCTGCGGACATGTCCGCACGTGTCCGTAGATATTTGAGGGCGTCCATTTCAGGAATGCCCTTGGAGATGGCCTTAGGGCAACTTCAATCGTGGATCACCTATTGGACATCATCAAATGTCTATGGACAGCTGGCCGGGTGCCGGCCATTAGTCACCAAATGTTGAGTATTTAACCAAAAACTACCACATTTGCCGGAAACGTGACAGGAAACTACCACTCTACGTTTTTGTGCGAAAAACTACCAAATTTGGACTAAACCGTGGCAAAAAACTACCAACTCGGGAAATCGCTCGCTTCGCCCGCGCTAACCCCGTTTCTGACCGGTTGGGCCCGCGAATCAGTCGCCACGCTGGCGAACGGACGACCGACGCGCGTTGACGGCCGTTAACGGCCCGTCCGCTGTCGGAACGGCGCCTGTCGGTGGGCCAATAAGTGAGAGCGAGCTCAGCCGCTCATTCTCCTCCTCCTCGCTCGCTCTCACTCGTCCTCACTCCATCCTCTCCCTCTCCCTCTCCCTGGTCCTCTGACCTAGGTCAGCCTATCGCCGTCGCCGCCGCGGCCATTGCTGCCGGTCGAAGGTGAGGATGCCATCCTGGTATGACGAGGACAGCTCGGACGAGGACATCAACATGGTTTCATTGGATCAGCAGCTATTTGTAAGTGCATAATGGTGGAACAGAGTTAGGGTTATGGTTAGTTCATCCAAATTGGAGATTCCAATTTGCTTTTGGTTTGATTCGAAGTTTCTTTTGCAGGAAACCCCTGACACTGTGGTGGAACCATCTTTCTGTGGTTCTTACACTGAATCTGAGCCGACGTGCATGATGCATCATCAGAGGCCGAAGAAGATGGTGGCTTTTGAAGGTGCTTTGACTGGGAGGCGATTCCTGGGTTGTCCTGTGCAGCAGGTATTAAATCTTGAACGCTAACTTGTTTTGCTGCTGGAGATGTGTGATGTGTTTTGCTGCTGGAGATGTGAGATGTGTGGTGCAGCATGTGGTGCAGAGATGTGTGCTGCAGCATGTGGAAGCTATATATGAAAGTAGATCTTTAGTTAACTGAATTCAATACATGACTGAACCTGATAACACCTACAAGCAGATATCTTTAGTGTATTATGAACCTGAGAATATAGTTGTTAACTGAAAAAGAACAGAGTAGGTGTTAACTGAAAAAGAACAGAGTAGGTGTTAACTGAAAAAGAACAGAGTAGGTGTTAACTGAAAAAGAACAGAGTTAAATGAATTTATATCTACTGCTAAATGTAGTTGTTAACTGAATTTATCTCTGTTGCTAAATGTAGCTGTTAACTGAATTTATCTCTGATGCTAAGTCAGGTGCATATTGATGTAAACAAAGGGTTTCAGTTAAATGAAATGACTTTATGACTTTTGGTTTCTGTACTAAGTTTGTTACTAAGTGCTTTGTGCTTAATTATAAATAATTGCTTCTGTAGGATGAAGGTGTGAACTGTGGGGTTGTGGAGTGGGTGGATGGTCCTTGGCCAGAGATTCTACAAAGGTGCCTAACCAGGATTTGGGACATGTATCATGAGCAGAACTTGGGCAGGGTGAATGACAAACAAGCCCATGAGAAAGAGGTGGCCAAGCTACAGAAGGAAATTGATTTCCTGTCAAACAACTACAGCCAGTTGGTGGAAGATGTATCCAACCTATTTGACTATCAAGATGGCAAGATGTCTCATGACATGGACTATACCAGTCAGGCAATCAATGAACTAGCTGAGAAGAAGAAACAACTTGAGGATCAGGCAAAGATTGAGTTAAGTATGGAAAAGCTGAAGCTTGCCAAGGAGCAAAGGTGCATTCTTCAAAGCCAAGCAGAGATCATTCAGAACATGAGGAAGGCCATGAAGGAAGTGGAGGGGGACAGGGACCTACTTAAGCAAGAGAAGAAGAAGTTAGAGTATCTTATTGCTGATCTGCTCAATGCTGGGCATGAAAGCAAAGCTAAGCTGGAGAGGATCAAGGCAATTATGAATGAGTGAAGTGGTTGGTTTGTGGGTTAAGTAATTAGTAGGCCTATATATATAGCTGGCCTTGGAATGTCATGCATGTTAGGTGTATATTTTGGGAAAGTTTCATGTGCTTTCAGAATGGTATGAGGGAGGGAGGTATTGCTATGGTTTAAGAACTACTTGGTTTTATCTATG
Organism: Triticum aestivum; assembly: GCF_018294505.1. Taxonomy (NCBI): domain Eukaryota; kingdom Viridiplantae; phylum Streptophyta; class Magnoliopsida; order Poales; family Poaceae; genus Triticum; species Triticum aestivum. The sequence goes on along the minus strand of NC_057809.1, from coordinate 226,229,853 downwards.
ATGTAATGACTATTATGTTAAGACCTACTATGCTAAGTACTCATGCTAAGTTAAGTAAGTAAGAATGTTTTATCTATGATGAGGTTGTTTTACTCTGCTTATATCATGTGTGATAACTGACAGTAGTGACATAGTTGGAAGTAGCAAGTAACATATATAGCAATTAGCTTAGATAGTCTGACAAATAACTTAACATAGATAGTCTGACATAGATAGATAGTACTGCCATTCATAGTCTGACATAGATAGCAACTACTATTAGATAGTGCCTGACATAAAGATGAACTACTAGTAGATAGTGCCTGACAAAACTGAACCTAGGAACTTACTGCACTTAAGAAAGTTTAGGACTGACGAAACTGAATATTAGTGCAGCAGTTCACTCCTCCTTCTTCAGCATCTTCAGGCGGTGCGAGCGGCGCACCGCAGTCACGGCCGCCCTCTTCTTCTTGCCCGGCGCCGGCTCCAGCACATCATCCTCACCGCCATCTTGTTCTTGCTTCACGACGACGCCGTCTAGGAGATCGTCCACCTCTGGCAGCGCATCCACGTGGATTGGGCGGTTCCTATCCCCCTCCACGGCGTCGAGGACGGGAGCCAGCATCTGCAGTTCAGGCTCGTCGTCGGAGAGGACGACTACCTCATCCACCCCGTCGTCAGAGTCGTCAGTGGACTCGTCGTCAGTGGACTCGTCGTCAGAAGACTCGCCCTCAGAGTCGTCAGAGGGCCCAAGGACCCATGGATTGCGCCAGAGGGCGTTGTTGATTGGGGCTGGGACAGCGAGGACGGCTTCGGTGACGTCGTCCGCGGCGGCCGGTGGCGTGGTGGATGAGCGGTACATCCACCATCTGGCGCGCTGCCTGGGGTCGGGGGAGCGCTGTACCTCGCGCATCGCCCAGAGCAGAATGGTCGGCGCCGGGATGGTGCGGCCGGCAGAGTGGAAGGCGCGCTGCTTTTCAGCAGCCATCATCACCTTCACGAGTCCGCGGGCGTGGTTCCTGAGCATCGCCATACTGGGGAACCAGCGCGCGATCTCCCTGTACTGCGCCCGGATCTCCTTGTTGTTGCCGGCGAGAGCTTCAATGGCGAGCTGCCATTCCATGGCGACGGCGGTGGCGGTGGTTGTCGGCGGTGATTTCGACAGGAGAGAGGGGGAAGTGGAGTGGGCGGTGCGAGCGACGAGTGGGCGAGTGAGCAGAGGGCGTGGTGGGTGGACACGTAATAAAGTAATAGAATCCGAAACGACTGGTTTTAATCAACGCACGCTCACCACGCTGCCGGCTGCTACGCACGCTGAAAAGAGGACGTGGCTAACAACATATAATAAGTTTGGCCGATACTAGTCAAACAAATCACCAGCACTAGCCCATTGGTATTGAACGCATAGTTACAACCAACTGGTCCTGGGTTCGAGCCCCAGGCCAGACTTTTTTTGTGCAGATTTTTTTTCGTACAATGAATTTGGCAATAAGTTCTGTACTGTAGAAATGGCAAAGTAAAACAAAAAAACAAATCAAAACAACTCAGTAGCACTTAGCCCATTTGTATTGGGCACAAATAAGTTCACATGTCACATTGTCCAGAAATTAGTAGCACAACACACATTTAGTAGCAGAACACAAACTTAGTAGCAGAACACAAATAAGTAGCATACACTCAATAGTTTCCACTAGCATTGAAATAGGATGCAAACTTGCTAGGAGGTTTCTGTCGTGGTTCTAAGCCTGACAGTAGAGTGGGGGGTAGGTATTGAGAGGCAAGGTCCTAGCTATGGAGAGGTTGTAAGCACAAAGGATGTACGAGTTCAGGCCCTTCTCGGAAGAAGTAACAGCCCTACGTCTCGGAGCCCGGAGGCGGTCGAGTGGATTATGAATGTATGGATTACAAGGTGCCGAACCCTTCTGCCTGTGGAGGGGGGTGGCTTATATAGAGTGCGCCAGGACCCCAGCCAGCCCACGTAGGAGAAGGTTTAAGGTGAGTTAAGTCTGGGGCGTTACTGGTAACGCCCCACATAAAGTGCCTTTACTATCATAAAGCCTACTTAATTACAGGCCGTTGCGGTGCAGAGTGCCTCTTGACCTCCTGGTGGTCGAGTGAGTCTTCGTGGTCGAGTCCTTCAGGCCAGTCGAGTGTGTCCTCGTTGGTCGAGTGAGTCCTCGTTGGTCGACTGGAAGGCGACCTCTTCTAGGGATGTCCTAGGGTAAGTTACTTGGGACAGGTCCGTGACCCTACCCTAGGTACATAACCCCATCATTAGCCCCCGAATGGATTGAGGCTTCGAGTGAAGAGGGAGTTGACGTCGTTTCCGATTAACCTTTGCGCTCTAGTTGTGCGCTGTTCTGGATCAAAGAATCTCTCCGTTGACAAGGAGCAATTCGTCTTCGGTCGACTCGATCCATTCTATTTTTGCGTCGAGTGATCTTTCGAACTTCGTCGATCTCCGAGCGACGGATCGCCGGAATCGCCGCGTCTGACAGGCAGATTTGTTGTTCGCGGATTCTGCGGGGTGCGAAATTCGGGGGCGCGCGCGAAGCGGGGCGGACCGCGGCATTCGGATGGGACGGGGCGTAGACGCCTCGATCTCCACGCCGCCTTTTTCGCCACGTATCCAGTCTCCATAACTGCTCACAGATATGATTAGATCGACCGGGCCCACACGTCAGCCACTCGGAAGGGACCTTATAAATGTGCCCGGCGAGGATTTCTGTGCTGCGCCTCCGCATTCTCCCTCTTTCCCTCTGCTCCCTTCCTCCCTGCTCAGCGTGCCTGCTCTCGCCTCCGCACCGCTCTCCTTCGTGCATCCCACCGGCGACCATGGCCAAGGAGAAGACGGCGGCGCTGGAGCGTGCCAAGAAGGCATCGGCATCGGAGAAGGCGAAGGGGAGATCCACAAGCCGCCGAGGATCTTCGTCCAGATCCCGCCTGCCGAAAGGCTGGGTCCAAGGCGACTGGATCCAGTCGACCATCACGGAGAAGGACCTCCTCGACATGGCCAACGAGGGCTTGATCCCTCACGGAGCTGCGAGGTTGCCGGGGAAGGAGTGGCAGCCACAGCCAGAAGAGGGTGAGTGTGTGCTCCTGGCCACTCATGTCGATCGGGGGTTTTCCTTGCCACCGAGCATTTTCTTCCGGGGTTTCCTGAATTTCTTTGGAGCGCAGCTCCACCACTTTACCCCAAACTCCATTGCCTACCTTGCTGCGTTCGTGTCCATGTGCGAGGGTTTCTTGGGCTGTCGACCGCACTGGGGTTTGTTCAAACGTATCTTCACGTGTCGCTCTCAGACCGTGAAGAAGGCGAGCCCAGGTGACGAGAAGACCCGAGTCGTCCAAATGTGTGGGGGCCTGGGGATTCAGGTGAGGAACAATAGCACATTCCCGCCCATGTCTTTTCCCGAGTCCGTCAGGGGCTGGCAGTCGACTTGGTTCTACTGCCAGGTCCAGTCGACGCCAGGGCAGTCGAGTGGACTCCCTCAATTCACCATGGACCGAGTGAACAAGCCCTCCCCTCTGAAGCTGATTCCGGAGGAGAAAGCCGACGTGAAGATGTTGATGGAGCGAGTGGTGCAGCTGGTTCGGGACGGAGTGACAGGCATGGACCTCTTGGAGGTTTTCCTCAAGCGCCGCATCCAACCTCTCCAGTTCCGGAGCCACTGCATGTGGTTGTACTGTGGGCCCGCGGACGAGACCAGAGTCCATCCAGAAGAAGTCGACGATGACACTCTGGAAAGGTGGATGGTAGCCGTTACCGGGAACAGGGACAACCCGCACGGAGCCAGAAGGATTCCTCCACTCGACCACGACAGCATCCCAAACAAGGTATACTTGCTCTGCTTTCCGTCGTGTCTTTGTTGTATTCATTCTTGCCGATCCTGTCGACTGGTCGACTGATCGTTGTTTGGGCGACTGCTAGGTCTTCACCGAGCTGTACTCGATGCCCAATGGGGCACAAACTTCGACTGAAGAAGGCGAGGCGAGCGGGGGCGAGGCGAGCGGAGGTGAGGCGAGCGGGGGCGAGAGCCAGGGAGAGGAGGAATGGGACTCGGATGCTGCAGGGGATGACGACGACGATGATGATGATGAAGGTGATGAAGATGACCTCGAGGACGAGGAAGAAGAGGAGGAGGAGGTCGTTCCACCGCGCTCAGAAAGGCAGTCGAAACTTGTCCACGACCCCTCAACCGAACGTGGTAAGGGGGTAGCGACCGCTGCCCAGTCGACCAAGCGCCCTCGGACCACCTCTCCGGCGCCGACTGAAAAGGCGCCGAAGCAGCCCAGGGCGGCCTCATCGAAGCCGGCCAAGCTTCTGCCGAAGATGAAGGTGTCCATCCCCACCATTTCAGGGTAATAGTCTTGTTCATATTTTCTTATTCTTATGCGAACTTTATCTCTGGTCGACACTGATGTTAGTCGACTGATCCTTTGGAGCTGCAGTGCTGCTACTTCTGAGACCTCGACCCGGGCCGATGACCACGAGATGGAGGATGCCGCAACTTCGAATCCAGGTGCCGTGTTCTTAATACCATACTTAGTCGACTGACTCGCGATCTCTGATCCTGACACTTCTCTGCAGCTCCACCCAACACTGTTATCGATCTGCCTGATGATGATGAGGATGAGGAGCCGCTGAAGCACAGGAGGAGTCGGAAAGCGCCTGCCGGCAAG
>NC_057809.1:226199903-226220782 GCF_018294505.1 Triticum aestivum | reverse complement strand
CCTTGGGAGTTGCAGAAGGTTCTGAATTCCTCTGAGTCAAAGTTCGACCCATTATCCGTGATGATGCTGTGCGGGACTCCATATCTGAATACCAGTTCCCTGATGAAGCTAACAGCGGTACCGGTGTCGAGGCTCTTGATCGGTTTAGCTTCGATCCACTTGGTGAACTTGTCGACTGCCACCAGTACATGCGTGAAGCCACTTCGTCCTGTTCTCAAAGGACCGATCATGTCCAGCCCCCAAACTGCAAAAGGCCAGACGAGTGGGATGGTCTTCAAAGCTGACGCAGGCTTGTGCGACATATTCGAGTAGAACTGACATCCTTCGCACTTATCTACTATCTCCTTTGCCATCTCATTCGCCTTGGGCCAGTAAAATCCGGCTCGGTATGCTTTGGCCACGATGGTTCGAGAGGACGCATGATGACCACAGGTTCCCGAGTGAATATCGTTGAGGATGAGTCGACCTTCTTCTGGCGTAACGCACTTCTGTCCGACTCCAGTCGCGCTCTCTCTGTATAATTGTCCTTTGATGATGGTAAAGGCCTTAGATCGACGGACGATCTGTCGAGCCTCTTCCTCGTCCTCCGGAAGTTCTTTCCTCAAGATATATGCAACATATGGAATCGTCCAGTCGGGAATGACTACCAAAACCTCCATGATCAAGTCGACCACCGCTGGGACTTCAACTTCAGTCGGATCTGTGGCACTCTTGGGCTGCGGAGTTTCTTCGGTAAAAGGATCTTCTTTGACTGATGGAGTGTGAATATGCTCCAAGAACACACCACTCGGAATGGCTTCTCTCTTGGAACCTATCTTTGCTAGATCATCAGCTGCTTGATTCTTCAGTCGGGGTATATGATGGAGCTCCAACCCCTCGAACTTTTTCTCCAGCTTCCTCACTGCACTGCAGTATCCAGTCATGGCTGGGCTTCTTACGTCCCACTCTTTCATCACTTGGTTGACCACTAAATCTGAGTCGCCATAAACCATTAGGCGACGGACGCCGAGTGAAATGGCCATGCGCAACCCATATAGGAGGGCCTCATATTCTGCCTCATTGTTGGAGGAATCAAAGTGAATCTGGAGCACATATCTGAGCTTATCTCCTCTGGGGGAAACCAGGACAACCCCAGCACCGGAACCATTCAACATCTTAGAGCCATCGAAAAACATGGTCCAATGCTCCGAGTGAACTTCAGTCGGCCGTTGCTGTTCGACCCACTCGGCTAGGAAATCTGCTATTGCCTGGGACTTAATGGCTTTCTTTGCCTCAAACTTGATATCAAGGGGAAGAAGTTCAATCGCCCATTTGGCCACTCGACCAGTTGCATCTCTGTTGTGCAAAATCTCTGATAGTGGAGCGTCGCTGACGACTGTGATTGAATGGTCAGAGAAATAATGAGCAACCTTCTTCGTGGTCATGTATATTCCATACACAAGCTTCTGATAATGAGGATATCTCTGCTTGGATGGAGTCAAGACTTCAGACAAATAATACACTGGACGCTGAACTTTGAGAGCTTTTCCTTCTTCTTCCCGCTCGACCGTTAGCACAGTACTGACGACTTGTCCTGTGGCTGCGATGTAGAGCAACAGAGGCTCTTTGCTGATTGGAGCAGCAAGCACCGGCTGGGTGGAGAGCAGAGCTTTTAGCTCGGCAAACGCTGCATCAGCTTCTGGAGTCCACTCGAACTTGTCAGCCTTCTTCATCAGTCGGTAAAGAGGCAATGCCTTTTCACCGAGTCGCGAGATGAATCGACTTAATGCGGCCAAGCATCCAGTAAGCTTCTGGACATCGTGCACTCGCACAGGGCGTTTCATTCGGAGAATAGTGCCAATCTTTTCTGGGTTGGCGTCGATTCCCCGTTCGGAAACGAGAAAACCGAGTAACTTGCCACCGGGAACTCCAAATGTGCACTTTGACGGATTGAGCTTGATATCATACCTTCTGAGGTTGGCAAATGTTTCGGCAAGGTCAGCGAGCAGGTCGGAACCTTTTCGTGACTTGACAACAATATCATCCATATAAGCTTCCACATTCCGATTGATTTGAGTGAGCAGACACTTCTGAATCATTCGCATAAACGTGGCTCCGGCATTCTTGAGGCCGAACGGCATGGTGATATAGCAGAAGCACCCGAATGGAGTGATGAAAGCTGTTTTTACTTCATCGGGTCCATACAGACGGATCTGGTGGTACCCGGAGTAAGCATCTAAAAAAGACAGCCTCTCGCATCCCGCGGTCGAGTCAACAATTTGATCTATGCGAGGGAGAGGAAAGTGATCTTTCGGGCAGGCCCGGTTTATGTGCTTGAAATCAATGCACATTCGGAGCGACTTGTCCTTCTTAGGAACCATGACGACGTTAGCGAGCCACTCGGAATGGAATATCTCTCGGATAAATCCTGCCGCTAACAGTCGAGCCACTTCTTCACCGATGGCCTTTCTCTTCTGGACGGCGGACCGCCGAAGATGTTCTTTTACTGGCTTTGCAGACTTGTCGACTCTTAGGCGATGCTCAGCCAGTCCCCTGGGAACACCTGGCATGTCAGCGGGCTTCCATGCAAAAATGTCCCAGTTCTCACGGAGGAACTGGATGAGCGCTTCTTCCTATTTTGGGTCGAGTGTTGTGGAGATGCGGGTCGGAGCTGCTTCGGGGTCGGTCGGGTGGATGTGAACAGGCTTCGTCTCACCGGACGACTGGAATGCAGATTCTGTGGCGGGCTTCTTGGATCGCAACAAGTCACTCGGATCTGCGTTTTGCTTGTACTCTTCGAACTCAACCGCTGTCACTTGGGAATCGGCAATTTTGGAGCCCTTCTGAAAGCACTCCTCTGCCTTTTTCCTATCTCCGGTGACAGTGATCACACCTTTGGGACCGGGCATCTTCAATTTGAGGTACACGTAACATGGTCGAGCCATGAATCGTGCATAGGCTGGCCTCCCCAAAATGGCATGATATGCACTTTGAAAATCCACGACCTCAAATGTCAACTTTTCTTTGCGGAAATGCTTTGAATCGCCAAATACTACGTCCAAAGCTATCTGGCCGAGAGATTCAGCCTTCTTCCCTGGTATAACTCCATGGAAGCTCATATTACTCGTGCTCAATCGGGACATCGGAATGCCCATACCTTTCAGCGTGTCTGCATATAACAGATTCAGCCCACTTCCACCGTCCATCAGCACCTTTGTCAGTCGAGTGCCTTCGACAACTGGGTCGACCACCAACGCTTGCCTCCCAGGGGTGGCAATATGAGTCGGGTGATCAGATTGGTCGAATGTGATGGGTGTTTGAGACCACTTCAGATAATTTGCCTTCGCTGGAGCAACCATGTTAACCTCTCGGTTAATTACTTTCAGTCGACTTCTGCTTTCCACATCTGCGAAGATCATCAGAGTGGAGTTGATATGCGGGTATCCTCCCTCACTGTCCTCTTTGTCTTCGGCTTTGTCCGACTCCTTCTCCTTGTCCTTAGACTGTTTTCCCTGAAACTGCTGGATCAGGAGTCGACATTGGCGAGTGGTGTGCTTTGGGTAAATGATATTGCCCTCTTCATCTTTCTTCGTGTGAATATGACACGGCATATCCATCACGTCGTTCCCTTCTTTATCCTTCACCTTCTTGGGGTTCCAGGATCCTTTTGGTTTTCCCTTAGACTTTCCTTGAGTCACGGCCAGAGCCTCTCCAGGAGCTGCTGGTTCAGCCTTCCGCTTCTGTTTCCGACTGGAATTCCCTTTTTCCGACTGACTCGGCTTGTGCTTGCCGCTTCGGAGTCGGTCTTCTTCTTCGCCGTTGGCGTACTTGGTAGCAATCTCCATCATACGACTCAAGGTCATGTCACCGGTTCGACCAAATTTCAAGATGAGTTCTCTGTTCTTGACGCCATCTTTGAAGGCGCACACTGCCTGATGATCAGAGACATTTTCCACTGTGTGATGCAAAGTGATCCACCTCTGAATATACTCTCTGAGAGTCTCATTGGTTTTCTGCACGCAGACTTGCAACTCTGTCAATCCCGCTGGTCGCTTGCAAGTCCCTTCGAACGTTCTGACGAACACTCGGGACAGATCTTCCCAAGTGTAGATACTGCTAGGAGGTAATTGGGTCAACCATGCCCTGGCGGAACCTTCCAACATGAGGGGTAAATGTTTCATGGCCACCTCGTCGTTCCCACCACCGATCTGAACTGCCACTCGGTAGTCTTCAAGCCAAGTTTCAGGCTTAGACTCACCAGTGAACTTGCTGACTCCTGTCGCCAACCTGAAATTGGGGGGAATAACAGCGGCTCTGATAGCTCTGCTGAAACATTCAGGGCCAGAAACATGTACTCGACTGCTCGTGGGCACTTCTCTGTCGAGTGCACCACGATGGGCTCTGTTCCGGTCGACCAACCCTTGCACGATAATGGATCGCGCGTCGAAGCCTGGCTCCCTGGGGTCAACTGGAACTCTACGCCCTGTACTGTACTGACGCCTATCATCTGGTTGCCGAGGAGCGTAAGACCCACCCCTCGGAGGGGAATAAGGCACTCGACGCCTATCATCTCGGTCGAGCCTGTCGCCATATTGATCTCGCCGATGCTCATACCCTTCGCGCCGCGGAGGCGATCTGGGGCTGTGAGCCGACTGTACCGTATTCACAGTGACAGATCGACTGTGAATCCTGTTGCGCGACTGAGACACGGCTGAATTCTGATCTCCTGCTGCCCGGAGCAGATCTCTGATCTGCAGCAAACCTCTGCCAGCTTCTGACTGCGAAGGCTGAATGGACTCTGCTATACGGGTCGCTGCTGCTAAATTCTGAATCGGGGTTCGATATACCTGAGTCGGCGGGAAGAGCTGACGTCGACTGGTGTCGGGAACTCGTTGCCGCGCGCGCTCGTCGAGTGCTCGCTGAAGGTTCTCCAGTCGAGTGCGCTCGGCCAAATTGGCCAGGCGCGCCTCCTCCAAGGCGCGAGCCTCGGGGGTTTCTCCTGCGATAGGAATACGCAGGGGATCCTCGTTCCTGCGGCGAAGCTCTTCTCTTTGCAGAGAGTCGAGTGGCTCGGGTTGGTACTCTTCGTAACCTCGAGCAGGGTCGCCGCCGTCGCCTGCTCCACCACCGCGGGCGAAGCTGGGAGGGCTATGAGGCCCGTTGACCATCAGGATTTCCGCCGCTGGATCACTGCTTCCGCATTCGGATGCAGTCTCTCCGGAGCCAGTCGACTGATCGAACAAGCCGTAGAGAGATTCGTTGGGCTCGATTGCCGCAACTTGCGTAGTGGTCGACTGGCGAGCCACCGCGTGACTCACCCATCGCTGAAGCCTCGACCGACCTGAGCGCTTGCGCTGGCGGGAGACCGGGAGGGTGAAAGGAACTGACCGATACTGGGTCGACGGTTGCCGCAACAGAACGCCGCGGACACATGCGCGGAAATGCATCGCACCGCGGACGGGGAGCGCATCAACGTCGAGCGGAGCCTCTTGGAGCCACGCGGAGTCGTCGGCGATGAAGGTGAGAGTGCCGAGACGGATCTCTTGGCCCTCGATCAAAACTCCAGCAGACACCATGATGAAAATACTCGGAAGAATCGCAACTTCTCCACAAAATCGCTAAAACACCTGCCCCACGGTGGGCGCCAACTGTCGTGGTTCTAAGCCTGACAGTAGAGTGGGGGGTAGGTATTGAGAGGCAAGGTCCTAGCTATGGAGAGGTTGTAAGCACAAAGGATGTACGAGTTCAGGCCCTTCTCGGAAGAAGTAACAGCCCTACGTCTCGGAGCCCGGAGGCGGTCGAGTGGATTATGAATGTATGGATTACAAGGTGCCGAACCCTTCTGCCTGTGGAGGGGGGTGGCTTATATAGAGTGCGCCAGGACCCCAGCCAGCCCACGTAGGAGAAGGTTTAAGGTGAGTTAAGTCTGGGGCGTTACTGGTAACGCCCCACATAAAGTGCCTTTACTATCATAAAGCCTACTTAATTACAGGCCGTTGCGGTGCAGAGTGCCTCTTGACCTCCTGGTGGTCGAGTGAGTCTTCGTGGTCGAGTCCTTCAGGCCAGTCGAGTGTGTCCTCGTTGGTCGAGTGAGTCCTCGTTGGTCGACTGGAAGGCGACCTCTTCTAGGGATGTCCTAGGGTAAGTTACTTGGGACAGGTCCGTGACCCTACCCTAGGTACATAACCCCATCAGTTTCCTCTTCCTCTTGACTGCCAATATCCCTGGTTCTCCAGTGGATGTTCTTGGTGCATTGAATGTTCTTGTAGATGCTGATCCTCTTGTTCTTGCAGCTCTTGTTGATGCAGATCCTGTTGCAGGTGCTGGTGAAGACCTGGCTGCTCCTGCTGAAACTGTTGATGTTGAACCTCTCTTATTTGCTTTAGGAGGTGGAGCTGATGATGCTGGCATCTGTGTAGTTTGGTGTTGAGGTGGTGGTTGTGGAGGTGGATGTGTAGCACTAGAACTAAAAATTTCTCTATTCTCCTGCATGACAAAATTAAATCAGTTAGTAAATATACCAGAACTAAAAAAAGTAAACAAAGAATGCATCATTTTTGAATGACCTGGTGTAAGTTCTTTCTCATCTCAAGACTAGGTTTTAGAGTTTTCCCACAATTAGTATATCTTTGGCCTTGTAGACCACAATTGCTGCATGTAATTGTTCCCATCCTGCTTGTGTCCTTTGGAGCAGGCACCTCAAACTGCCCCTTTCTCCTAGCTGTCTGTTTTTTTCCTGCTTTTTCTTTGAACACTGGGGGCTCAATATCAGGAGTATGGGTGTCAGGCCAGAATTCAGGACCAGGGACAGGGTACACTATGTCTTTGTATGCTTCAATATATAGTGCTTTTTTGAAAAATTCATGCACATAGTCCTCTGGGTGCATGTGAATCTTGCTCATTGCTGCTATTGCATGACTGCATGTCACACCTGTCATGTCCCACCTCCTGCAGTCACATGATTGAGTAGCTAGGTTCACACAGTACTGATTTTCCTTACTATTAACTTGCCAAATGTCAGGACCTGCCTTATATGCATCACAAAATTTGGCATACTTCTTATTCTCCTCTAATTTCTCTGAATAGTTGGGCGTGATCATCCACCTGCTGTTCTCTGTTTTTTCCCTAGTCTTCTGCCTTTTGATCATCTGCTTAGTCCTAATTCCTTCAAACATAGTCCTAATTGGTTTGGCCCTAACATCAAGGATCATTTTGTTGAAAACCTCACTAAGGTTGTTCACAACAAGATCAGTTTTGCAATTGTAATCCATAGCAGACCTACACCAAGTCTCCTTTGGAATTTTTTTAAGCCACTTCCAGGCATCCTCACACTCTGCTTTAAGCTCTGCCATTGCCAATTCATGGCCATGTTTGGTGAATGAGTAGCTAGCCTGATCTACTAGCTTCTTTAGTTCTGCTCCTCTGAAACCAGCTGACTGAAAATTTGCATATATGTGCCTGAGGCAGTATCTCTTAGGGGAATCAGGGAACACCTCATTTATAGCCTTAAGAAGACCCTGATTGTAAATTTATAACCATGGTCATGAACAAAAGGAAATAAAGCTACTAATAACAATATATATCTGAACTAGTGGCTAAGATAGGGTGCATACCTTTTGCCTGTCAGAAATAATGGTGTAGGTTCCAAATTTGCTACCACTTCCAATGCAACATCTTAGCTGGGTTAGGAACCATGTCCAACTATCTGAATCTTCCTTATCAACCACACCAAAGGCTATGGGGTAGATGTTGTTATTGCCATCTCTTCCTGTGGCTGCAAGTATTTGTTGTCCAGTGGTTAGCTTGATGAAGCAACCATCAAGCCCTGCATCCATACCCAAATTAGCTACCATATATTTACAACAAGATATTTTGAACAAATTGCAGTTATAGATTTACCTATAAAGGGCCTGCAACCATTAAGAAATCCTTGCTTTGATGCATGCAAGCAGTAGAACATGTACTTAAATCTAGGTGTTGGGGCAGGGTTTTCTGGGTCCTCAAATGTTGTAACTACACACCTGCTACCAGGGTTTGTGTCAAGAACTGCTTGTAGGTAGTCCCTCAGTCTATAGTAATGCTCCTTCTGGTCACCTTGTACAACCTTCATAGCCTTCCTCCTTGCCCTATAGGCCACACTCTTTGATACATCAACTGAAAACTTGACTTTGCTGTTTTTAATAAGTGAATCCACAGGTGCTCTAGGATCTGCTCTAAGAGATGGCTCAACTTCTTTGGAAAGCCACTTAGTAGTAACTTTTGTGTTCTCTGCTGATGCTGGACAAGTGTGCTCCATGTTACACTTCTTAATGCAAAATGTTCTTTCATGAGCTATCCTGGAGGCACAGATGTAAAATTCACATCCATGCTCTCTCTGTGAACACCAAACAATAATTCTTGTTGGAGTGTTCCTGTGGTAGTGAAAAGACCTCAAAGTCCTTATATGAAAATCTCTTAATGCTTCTCTGAACTGGTAAACAGAATCAAAACACAAGCTCTTGCACAAGAGTAAATGTGAATTGAGAATTGAAGGGTCAAAATATACTCTTTCCTTCATCTTTTTCTTACTACTCTTTGTCTTTGCCTTCTTCATGATGTATGGTAGTTCAACTTCATCTTCTTCTTCTTCATCACTTATGCCTGGATCACCAGCAAAACAAAACTCATCTGCTTCAGGAAACCAATCTTCAAAACATTTTTTCTCTATCTCATTGTGACATCTGCTAGTTGGCCCAGGGTTCTTCACATGTTTCACAATAGCAGTACTTTGCAATGGTGTTTCCTCTTCAGAGGCACACTCTATTTCCATTTGTTGAACAGCTTCAGCACTACCATCTGAATGAACTGAATCATCAGAACAAAATTCAGACACTTCAGTGTCTCCTTCAAAGTGGTTCAAATCTGCCTCTCTTTGAATCCTGCTCCTCTCAAGCTGAGCCTTTCTATCATCTATCTGATTCTGAAGGTCAGATTGCTCCACAACCTTTTTCACACAGCAGCTCTCTTGAGTGTTCATGTAATTCTCATTAGCCTGTGTACTAATTCCAGGTTCAACATTTCTCACAACCCTTATGTTGACTAGCTTGACATGATGAAAAAAGTCCAACATTTCATGAACACTAGCTTCATTACCTAAATACTTTACTCTGTCAGATCCAATTTCCTCCTCCTTCACATAGTACATGTAATCACTGTCCCCATACCCTTCACTAGCAATGAGTGATTGTAGAGTAAGCAAAGAAATATCTGACTCAAATATACCCCTTTTCACAGGGTTTCTTCCTTCTAAATGAAACCATATATCCCACTTCTGGTCAGCCAAACTGCACAAATAAGTGCTCATGAATTGAATTGAAATTGACTAAGCTATACAGTTTACTGACTCCAGTTTACTACACATGTCCAACTAACAGAAACAAACACATCTTACTAATTTGCAATGTTGAAGCAGCTAACCAAAAGCCCAGCAGATGATACTTGCATACCTGCGACCCATTGGCGATGACTGGGAGAGCGGTGCCTCCGGCTGCTGCGAGCCGGCCTGCATCGAGAAACTGGTGCTCCCCAACCAATTATCGACTGAGCCGCTGGCCATCGGTGGAGGCGCGGGCGAGGCAGCAGCGTCCAAACTTGTCTTGCCGCCAGCGTCGCTGCCGCCAACGTCGCCGCCGCCAGCGCCGCCGCCCTCCGGAATCAACGAGGACATGGCGGCCGCCACCTAGGTCAGAGAGAGGGAGAGGAGGGAGAGAGTGAATCGAGAGGGGAACGGATCAGATTTGACCCGCACCGCACCGACAGGCGCCGTTCCGACAGCGGACGGGCCGTTAACGGCCATCTACGCGCGGCGGGCGACCGTTAGCCAACGTGGCGCCTGATTCGCGGGCCCAACCGGTCAGATTCGGGGTTAGCGCGGGCGAAGCGAACGATTTCACGAGTTGGTAGTTTTTTGCCACGGTTTAGTCCAAATTTGGTAGTTTTTCGCACAAAAACGTAAAGTGGTAGTTTTTCGTCACGTTTCCGTCAATTGTGGTAGTTTTTGGTTAAATACTCCCAAATGTTGAACCCATTTCAGAACTAATGCAAAAATGAATAAAATTTAAGCTAAACAAACGGAATTTAACAAAGTTTCATATATTTCACACAAATATACAATATTTAAAAAGTCAAATCTAAATCTAAAACAAACTAAACAAACTAGAGCGAGGTACCGAATGGTGACCTCGTAGGCATGGCCTTCGAGGCCACCAGCACCTTCGACGTCGTTTGTGTCATTGTATGCTCCATCGTGTCTGCCACCATCCGAGCCATCATCGTTGTCGTCGCCCCGCGTTTCGCCGCATTCTCCCCCGCCTTGCGTCGCTTGTCTTCGGTGGCGCCGATGGCTCAAATGAATAGGGGGAGCTTAGACTCCGCCAACCCCACTTTGAGGAGTTGGTCATTGAGATGGCACCGGTGTCAGGCGTCTGACTGCTCGCTGATCCTGGATCGGTCGACGGAACAAGTCTCTACAAGCACAGTGTCCGTGAGCACTTAGGTCGAGGCCACCTGGCTCTTTGTAATGCCGCCTTGTGCGCCGCATTGCACTTCTCCCCGCACGAGGCATTTATTGGTCACGAAGGAGGACGCGCCGCCGGCTCCAGCGCCTTGGAGGTAGTACTCACGCGTGGACGTGGCTTGGACGGAGCGGAAGCCGCCTCGTCCTTCTTCACGATAAACGGGCGCCATTGGTTACCAGGATGGCAACGAGGCAGGAAGGACGGCTCCTCCTTGACGTGACCATGCGGCAAGGAGGGCGGCTCCTACTTAGCGCAACGCTCGATTTGGACGCCGCAGTGGCGACACGGGGTGGGCGGATCCTCCTTCACGTGATGTCCGATTTGGACTCCGTGACTACGTAAAGGGGACGGCGGCGACGAATCACATTTGATCAATGAGCGACGCAGTGCGATCTCCATCTGCCGTGGCCGCAGCACTGAGTGGTGGTGGCTTCTACTCCTCGTCATCCGAGGAGATCAGCTCCACCATGATAGCGGACAGAGGCATGAACAACAAGGCCACCGGAGACATAGGGCGGCGGCGCCAATTCGATCCGGAGATGCCCCCAGATCCGGAGTCACGCGCCGGCCACCAATTCTCGTTGTCAAACTTCTTGCCCATCACGGCTGGAGGTTTGGCGATGTGTGGCGAACAGTGGATGTGTGGGAGAGGAGGAGGGGGGATTGTGCAGGTAGGAGGATACGGAGGAGCCTGATTATGATCGTCTTTAAAGTCGGAGTATCCTTCTCGATCGTCGCGTTGTCGTGAACGCAGGTAGGCGGGTAGCCGGTTCGTCGAAGTGATGCCCGAAGGCCGGTCGGCCAGAGTGTGAATGCACAGAGAGTTTGAGAGCGGAAGCGGAGATGAGTTCTGAGTTGTTCCAGGGTATCGAACTTCAACATGGTGGATGTCGAGACTCCCCCAGAAATTCCCCCAATTTAAAGCCGGTTTGTGGGATTTCGGATCGTCCGGACATTTTTGATGAGTGGCTTGAATGGCTAAAAGTGCTGAAACCGACTGATCGGAACATTTGCTGGCAAATAGGTGATCCGCGTGTTGGAGTTGCCCTTAGTTGATGACGATATGTGCGGTACTTGTAACGGGCTCCGTACAGGGTGTCCTTTTGTTAGGCAACATGTCAACCACATTACGAACGTGTCCTATTCCACGTCTTTAAGATCAAAAAAGTGGGGAAAACGCTATTCGTGAAAAGAAAAACCTCCAGCAGCAACATAACTTCATCTACAGCTCCAGCCCAACAACTGCTACCGCGCTATGCCGCTTGGTGCTGATTTGGCGTCTCATCTGCCGGTGTACCGCGGGCGGCCAGGATCATTTGTCACTGCAACGACATTACTCCATCTACAGCTCCAGCCCATCAATCGATCATTGTTGACAAATGATCAGCCACTGGTAGCTCACGACATTCTTCTTCCTCGAGTGATGGTTTGTCAACAATGATCAGCAGCGTCATCTCTGTGATCCCTGTGTCAGCTCATTACATACAGCGACCCTAATGACATGATCGGAGCACTCGTGGTAATCTTTCTTTCTCGAGAAGTAGAACACTGGGGGTCCAACACCAAACATCAATGCTGGGTGGGCCACAGCGATCAGCTCCGCGAATCCACGGCTTGATCCCTAGATTGGTTGGTGCGTCGCGCCGAAAAGGTCGATCGAGCTCTGCCGGTGTCCTTCTCGCTGCCCGGCTGCGGCTTCGGGTGCGGACAAAACCATTGCCGGCAGGCGACGGGCATCCAGCGGCGCGGTCCATGGCTGGTTACTGGTCATCGATGCATCCGCCGATGGGTTGGAGCACATGCAGCCCCCATGGCATGGCAGGACTGCAAAGTCCGGGGGCTATAGTACGCGTCGCTATGCATCCAGTGGCGGAGGCGCCTCTGCTTTTGGGGGTGGCGGCCAGCGAGGAGAGCTGTTTCGATCCCTTGTTTCCCTGCCCGGGACCCCGAAAGCGAGACCTGCTTGATTGCCTCATCCTTGTTTGTATGCCTGCTGTGTGTTGTGCTCCGGATAGTCAGTCGGTACTAGCACGGCAGCAGTCCACCGGGTACGACGATTACGATCGAGGAGGACGGGAAGGCGCCCGTACGTCCCGCGTGTACAGTTGAAAGCTGGATGTCCTTTGATTTGAGACCCTTGGATAAATATATCTCAGCACCTGACCGATCTGACGGTTCGGGTTACGGAGACTTTGACGTCTTTTGACGCTCTCTCGCCCGTTATCATCTTGGAAACCTCACGTTTTGTTGCATGGACTAGTTTTAATCTTTGTTATATATAAATAGCCTTGACGTTCAACCAACAATTGGGACACCACTTTTCTAGAGCAGATAGTCCTGATGTGTGTTAGCTGAACGACACATCCCTGTTATACCTCAATGCCCATTGTGTAAGATTGGATTGAAGGATATCCAACATTGTCTATTGACTTGTGCTCGAGCGAATGAGGTATGGATCGAACTAAATCTAGTCGATGCAATCCATCATGCAGTGGCTTAGCACTACTCGGGCTCTATCAACCTGGACGCTCTTCTTCGACTATCGTTCGGTGGTGCATGAACTACCGGTAGTGGGGCTGACTCTTGTAGCTATGTCGTATATTTGGTGGCAAAGACGCCAAGGAGCAAAATGTGAAACCGTCCAGAACTCAGAGAGAACAACGATAACCACCCGAGTTCTAGCTACAAATTTTATTTAGAGCTATACACCGAACCAATCTATCGATAGAAAATCTGAGCATGTGTGGAAGAAACCAAATGCATGGTATGTTAAAATCAACATTGACGCGTCATTTATGCAGAAACATTGGCAGGGGCATGTGATGTTGTGGCTCGGGACGATCACGGTAACTTCATCGCAGCGGCAACACAGACCTTACCTCATGTATCAACTCTGGTCTCAACAGAGATCAACGCCATTCGCAACGAACTGATCCTAGCGGCTAACATCGGCTGCACTAAAGTTGTCATCGAATCGGACAGTAGGAGTGCCTTGGATGCAATTCCAAATCCGAAGGGATATATGGGTCCGGACACGCCAATCATTACAGATGCTACTCTCCTAGCGTTTGAGTTTTCAAGCGCTGATTATATTCATTGTTGTATGGAAGCAAATCTAGTTGTTGATAGTCTAGCAAAGCATTGCTTTAGAGTTAGCTTATCTGAATCTTGGGACTCTAATGTGCCTGACTTTATTTTGGCTCAAATTGTAAATGATATGGCCATTGTTTGAGGACTGAAGATTTGAATAAAAAGAACAACTACAATGCCTTGGTCCGCATATCTAAGGGCATGTCCAACACTAGACTCTTCAGACGCTTTATAAGGGGAAATAAATAGATGTCATAAATAAAAAATGTTTAAACGCCCTAGCTCCCATGTCACGCGCTAACTATCATAGACAATTAGTAGCAAAAAAGGCCGTGTGTTGCAATGGAAAAAATAATAAGTCCTTCCAAATTTGAAAAACATTTTATGTCAGACGCAACAAGGACTTTTAGATTTTGATTTTGATTCCGATCAAATTCTTGTCGTGCGTGGTGACGGACAACAAGTGGTCGAGCAAGGCAAGCATTTGCGAGGCGGCACCTAGAATTAGAGCGTGTTGGTGATGGGTGCCCATTGCTCAACATGATTGTTACTGAAGACGTGAGGCCATGCCGCGCCCCACCCACACCTCATACACGTCCTCAATGGGGCGACGACCCAATACTAAATTGGTTGACCCTGCCACATGAATCGAAGTATTGTTTGATTGAATACCTGGCAGGTCGTCACTGGTCTTGTTCTCTTCTTTAAAGATCAACTTTGCCCATCCTATTTCTGAAATATTATTCCCACAATTCCGCTTAAGTTAGAGCCAATCAGTCATATATGCTCTCTTCTTTAAATATTTTGGCCGCAGCCTATACCATCCCATAAATATTTTTTCCCCATGACCCTGCTTAAATTAGAGTCAATCGGCCATATATGTTCCACACATCATCCTGTTTATCTTAATTCTTTCCTTTCCTTCGAAGGTGCTTGTTGATTGTCTATCGACAGACATATATAAATTGGTGAGATCCGGTGTAAAATAGTGAGGTGGGGCTATTGATTAATAAGTGAAGGATGTCTTTTATCACAACCAAAAGCTAGTTGAACTCACTAAATCCTGCACACTAGCAATTATTTTCGTTTTGGCTCAGCGTGGCCCAGTTCGATGACACCCAAAAAGGCCCAGCGAAGTTGCTACATAGTGTAGGCAAAGGCCGAGGAGTGCATGCGCGGCGCAGACGGGACGGGAGTCGCGCACGGGAGTCCCATCGCGAGCGACGGATTTACAACATCGATATGTGGCTTCTAAGTTTTTTTTAAACCAACTTAACCAATAAAAGAGTATCTCCCTTTATTTCTCTAGCAAAGTTGGCTAAATGACTTCATGCATGCAGGCTCTTTCAACGCGGTCATGGTTCAAGTCCTTGTTCTGCTATTTCTTTTCTGAGGCGAAACATTGAGTGCAATGAAACCTACAAAACAAAGGGTTATTTTTTTCACTTATGGGTGGCCTAGTGGGTAATTAATATCAACTTCTAGATAGATCAAAAGATCGTAGAAACGTGCAGTTCTTTATCATTAGGTATAGAAGCAACCAGGGGTGCTTGGTGCAGCGAAGAAAAGGGCCAAGCGTCGGATGCCAGCCTTTGCGTCGATGCCACGATTGGCACAGCCCAACCGCTAATTAGTTGGGAAATCGGTCAAAAATTGATCCTGGCGCATGTCTAAGCGTATGGCATTGGAGATGGCCTAATGCTCAATATGTCCTTATCAAGAAGAGAAGCATTCATTCAACTAAAAAAAGAGTATTTAATGCAACTTCTTTTTTGCGGGAAGTATTCATGACAAGTTCACGTTGAGGGACCTTGCCGACGCCTTCACAAGGGCAAAACATCGTCCGGTGAAGTGACAGGAGCGCCTCCATGGGGCGCACGGAGGAGGAACAAGATGACCTCGCGGGCCAAAAGTTGTGCCATGTTTGAAATCCAATCCAAAGGCAATTGAATCATGGACCGCCAAGAAGATCGAGATGAAGGATCCCAACTAGGTTTTTTTGGAACATGTAAACAATTTTCTAAAATACGAGAAATTGTTTCCAAATCGGTTATTGTATTATTCAACTTTTGCTAATAACTGTTCTCATCGTTCATGCATTTTTTTTTAAAAATTCTCTTGTGAAAAAATTGTTCATATGTTGCAACAAAAATCTGTGCGCATACTGTAATAAATGTCCATGTATTGCAAAAATAATTTTTCCACACGCGTAACAAAAAGTTCATGTATTTTCCAAAAATGTTTTCTTGTGAAAACATTGTTCATCTGTTGCAACAAATATGTTTACGCATATTGTAATAAATGTTACTGATTTGCAGCAAATGTTTTTTTATTTTCCTTTGTAGTTATTTCAGTTCTTTTATCACATATATTAAAAAATCATAGTGTTTTTCAAAAATGTGTGTCGTGCATATTGAAAATTTTAATCACATACTTTTACAAAATGTTCATTTTGTTGGTGAGAATGTTCATCATGTTTTGAGAAATTATTCAACATGTATTTTAAAAACTGTTCAATATTTCAAAAAATGGTTAAACGTGTACTTTTTAAAAATGATTTATTTTACAAAAACATTCATGATATACTTATAAAAATGTTCTGATTGTATACGTGAACATTTTTGTTCTTGCAATACTTGATCAGATTTTTACCTTTTTTTCTTAATGTTGTGTGTGTGTGTGTGTGTGTACTATTGTCTTTAGCACAACGTGTGCTAGTACTAGTGGTTATTAGGCACTGGCAGTGCAAGGCGAGGAGGTGACTAATGGGCCGGTGTGGTACGGAGACGTAAGCGTGCGCTGACGCTGGTACCGGGCGCGGCTATGTGCCACTCGAAGCGAGCTGTACGACATGCTCTCGTCATGCCTGCTGTCACACGTTTTTTTTCCTTTTTGTTTATATTTTAAGAAACAAAATACATATATTATGAAAAAGGTAAATGCAGTGTAAAAAATGTAAATGTGGTGCAAAAAAGATGTTTGACCCACTCAAAGAAAATGTTTCTACCATTCAAAAAAATGTATGAACATTTCAAAAATGTAAAAATGTTCACGTGTTTCAAAAAATGTAGGTGACATTTATTAAAATATTTTATAAACAAGTTTTTATTTTAAAAGGAGTTTTGATCCATTCAAAAAATGCACATTACGTTTAGGAAAGTGTTCAAGCGTTTCAAACAATTTTTTTTCAAATTTAAATTTTTTATCCAATGTAGAAAAATATTCGCATAGTTTAAAAAATGTTTCATAGCACACAATTTTTTTAACATGTATTTGGCAAAAAATGTTTAACACCTATTTGAAAAAATGTTCAAAAAGTATTGAATAAAATGTGAAATCATGTAGATGTACATGAAAAAGGTACAATGTATACGAAAGAAATAGACATGAAAACATAAATTTTGTAAAAGAAATTAATCATGTATATTTGAAATGTGTATAAAAAGTAGATATGTGTTTAAAAAAAATGAAAAACCGAGTAAATAAACAAAAAATGATGAAATCGTAGAAAGAAACAGAAAGAGAAAGAGAAAACCAAAGAAAATCCTAGAAAAATCGTAGCAGTACTGTGTACATTGGAAAACCGAAAAAAAAACAGAAAAGGCTCACGCTTGCTACAGTGTTGGACCGGCCTGATAGTCGCCGATGCTTCGGGCGACATATTGGCCTTGGTACGAGCGGGCAGAGCACACGGATTTGCCATCCGTGCGTCCCTGTCCATAGGGGGTTAGTCTGGACTCCACGGCTGAATGCCCATCTCCTGATTCTCCTCTTACTCATTCGTCGCTGGCGACGACAGTTTCTAGCGCTTCCAACGCCGCACCGAGAAGGGATTTCCTCCGTCTCCCCAGCTGCGTCACACCCCTCGCCCCTCGCTTCTATAGCCTGTACGAGATCAGCAAGTAAGCCCTGTAACTCTCGTCCAATTATCAAACACTTGTGTTGGATGCATACCCTGGGGGTCACCCTCCTTTTCAGAAAAAATAAATGTCCGGATGCCATACCGAGGTTCAGTTTTTAGTAGTCTATATACTGAATACTCTTTTTTATTATTGTGATGTGTGAAATTCGAAGACAATTTTCCTCACCACAAGAAAGTTCAGAGTCAATTCAGACCATCGTTGTTGTGATCCAGATATTTTTTTCAAGAGGCAGCTAGAATTTTAGATGCTTTCCTTTTTCTGTGTGTTTTCTATATCTGTATCATCTATATAGTGTATGAATAACTTTGAATGTATATCATTGGATGAACTTGATCCGATGGTCAAGATCTGGCAAAACTGAGTGTTGCGGGCCGTTTGATTTACCATTAGGCCAACTCCAACCATCGACCGCGAACGAACGTCCGTTTGGGTAGGGCAATGGGGCGGCGTCCGGCCATTTTTCTGGATGCGCCCAACGCGCGGACGCATCTGGGTCTGGCTGCCTGAAATCTTTTGCAAATGAATTTTTTGTCCACCGCGGCCGTAGTTCATAGTGCATGCCGGCAACAAAGCCAGCGGCCAGCAAACATATGCCAGCCTACAAAATGGTCAAGCCCTAAGTCTTCACGCCGGCAACAAAGCCAGCGGCCGGCACACTAGTCAGCCTTCAAAATGAACAACTTTCTTGCTGGCAACATAGCCAGCGGCTGGCACACTTGCCAGCCTTTAAAAAGAACGGCCATAGTCCATGGCCGAGGCCTCCCTAGTTCAGGCCGTCTTGGTCGAACATCTCCTTTTGCCGGTTCGCGAACCAAATTCTTCTCTTCAGGGACATGTTGGTCAAGTTCACGCTCATGATTGCTAACACCACCTCTTTTGCTTTGGTGTCGGCACTGGTGGCCTCGATCGCGAGCTTCTTCAATTGGGCAGCCTCCTTCATGTCGAGCTTCCTCCTCTTGGCGGCCTCCTCCATGTCAAGCTTCTTCATTTGAAGCTCCAAGTATATCTTCATTTGCTCCTCCTTTCCTTGGCGCTTCCTCTCCTCCCTCACTTCCTTTTGAGTCATCATGCCGTGCAAAGTTTCTTGCAAGGCGATAGATGCCACATCACGCTTCTCGTCAAGCTTCGAGTTGGTCTTGCCCCTCGGCCTCTTGAGCACATCTCCATTAGCAGCCACGACCACTGTCCCTCCTTTCTTCTTTAGAGCGGCATATTGATCTTTGAACTTGTGACAATCTTTGATGAGCGACCAACAATGAGTGAGAGTGAATGGCTTGTTCTTATGCCGGGCCTTGAAGGCTTCCAAAGATTGGAATGCCTACACAATCAAAAAGAAGGCCACAAATATGTGGAGGACACAAGATACAACAAACATGAACATGGCATAGCAATGCAAATAGGAGAGGTCATACCAAGTCACCGCGCCTAGGCCACTCACGGGACGGGCTTCAATGCTCTCAAGATCGGCACAATACTTATTGCATTCTTGTTGAATGAAACCCCATCTCTTTTGGATTGAGTTGATGCCACGGTTGCTCGCAAGCTTGTAGGGCGCAAACTTCCTCCGTTCGTGAAAGGTTTTATGAACTCTCGTCGAAAAGACGGATCCTTTTTGCTCGGCACCGGTCTTGGGATCTTGGCCTATCTCCATCCAACTCTCGCAAATCAACGTGCCCTCTTCTTTGTTGTATGATCCTGTGCGAATGCTTTGCTTCCTCCTTTGTGCCTCGGCTCTTTGGGCCAGCTCATCGATAAACAATGGCTCCTCCGCAATGTCAACCTCTTCTTCCTCATCTTCGCAATACATGTCGTCATCTTCATGCCATGAGTTGCCATGGTCGTCAGCCTCTTCTTCTATGTGGACACCGTAGTGGTCCGTACCATCTTGGCCGCGGCCGTCTTGACTTTGGGTCTCGTCGGGATCGAAGCCTTGGCCTTGGCCGTCGGGGTGGAAGGCCTGGCCCGACCCTCGAAGATTACGCTCTCCATGAACATGGTGTAGTCAGGATCGTCGCCCGTCGGCGTCGGGATTGGCATTTCGTCGAACAGGTTGCGGGCGCCGGGAAGGTTGGCCGTAGGAATCGACGAGGGCTGCTTCCTTTGCATCCCGTCGGACGACTGGCCAGCGCCACTGAATCCAGGTGTGACGTTGATGTCGATGACGGCCTGGTTGGCGGGACTAGCCGGCGCGATCACGCTGCCGTCCGGCAATGTGGAGAACCGGGTCTGACCATTCTGCCGTGGCACATGAAAACCGGCCGTCTCCGGTGTTATAGGAGCTCGGCGACTGGAACTGCGGAGGACGGACGGACGACGATCCTGTGCTCGTCGCGGCCATGGCGGCGGCGAAGAGAATGGCCGGCCCGGGTCGGCATAACCCTAGCATGACGAGGGCCTGCGTCATCGCTGCCTGCGTGGCCTTGGCGAGGATGGCCTCGTTCTGGTCAACAGCGGCCTTGTGTTGCGCGGCCGCGGCCTCGGCGGCGTAGTCGGCAGCGGCTTTCTTCTCCGCCGCAACGGTCCGCCGGGCCCTCCTCTTGGCCGATTCAATGTCGAGCCGCATGGGCCATTTGGGGTCATGCGATGGAGTTGGCCTTAATTACACCAGAATCAGATCCTGCCATGTGTAGTATATAGAAGATTTCATGATTAAACTTAGTACACCTCTTCTAATGGAGAATATAATTACTATGTTTTTTTGAAACAGATTTACATTACATTCACACACTTCTACTCTATTCTAGACTCTTCCATACATGCTCTTGCTCCAGTTATGTTTCTCTCTTGAAGAAAGAGTTGCAATTTATGTTGACCTTGTGAGTTTAGATATTTTTTTCAAGAGGCAGCTAGAAGTTCAGATGTTTTGTTGTGTTTTTTACCAGTAGTTCTTCGTAAGCAAGCGTCGTGGCCTAAACATTACCCTGTAAATGCCAAGTGTTCCTTTAGCACATCAGAGCATGACCTATCTATTCTTCTCACGATAATATGCTAATTTCCCACCCACTTTGATCAGTACCAGCCTTCTAAAGAGCTAAATGCGGCACACACACACACACACACACACACAGGCCAAAAATAACCAGTAATTTTGTAGTCCAACATCCATATCATTATGTACATTTTCAGCGAATATTTGGTCTGTATATAGAATAATAACTGCGTGCATTTTCAGCATTTAGCCCGGAATTAGTCTTTGATTAGGGACGAGTTAGGCCTCCTGAAGGAGGCATGGGAGTAGTCCCTCTGTCTTTGCCATGCTGTTTTTGGCGGCCTGGCTTACCTTGTTTTTGGTTCTTTAGATAGGTTTCCCGGTTGATTTCTCAACTCGTTG
>NC_057809.1:226185198-226199809 GCF_018294505.1 Triticum aestivum | reverse complement strand
CAGAGCACCTGCCATTCCGGTCAAAAAAATACTTATACACTTCACAAGCTTTATGTCGACACAAAATGGATAAGGTAACAGAAAATCACCTAGTACATCATTTGCACCCGGAAATTCTATATATTATACTCCATCAACTGGAATATCGTTATTCCTCTACGTCTTCAGTTAGTCTAGGATTCTAGAAGTGACATTTCTTCAGAGACAACATGCTGCGGGCTTCTTTCCCTGGATTTATGTTCAAACCGGAGAAGAGCGTACAGCACATCCTTCATTGATGGCCGCACTGAAGGCTGCCCACCTGTACAGATCACACCTAGCGTAAACACTGCGAATGCATCTTCAATGTTGGCTGGATCTCGAATGTCTTCATCAAGAAGATCAATTGACAGGCCATACTCTTGATACTGTCTCCATGCCCATTCTGCCAAGCAGTACTCCAAGCCTCCATCATTTGCCACCCTCCCCGTTGTGAGCTCCAACAGAACCACTCCGAAGCTGTAGACATCGACCTTCTCATTCACCTTAAGCCGGTATCCGTACTCTGCAAAAAAGCTAGTCTGCGATTAGCACATGGTACATCCTAAATATATACTAGTTTGAGTCTGCATTTCTATTTCTTACCTGGTGCCATGTAGCCAAAGGTACCACCTATGCCAGAAATTGACTCAGGATCTCCGGTTTTGAGAAGAATCCGAGCAAGCCCGAAGTCAGCTATCTTTGCTCTGAACTCGGGGTCCAGAAGGATATTGGCAGACTTGACATCTGTTATGTCCGGCCTGTCATATGGAAGGCCCTTCGGGCAATCTTAGCCCACAAGTTATCTTAGGTTAATCCGTGTGCAAGTTATCTAGGTTATAAATATAAATTGTAAGACTCTTTTCAGATCAGGCAATAAGAAGAATATTATCTCCTATTGCCCGGCTCCCTGAGGAGCCGGAAACCCTAGCCGCCAACAGCCCTACCGCCGCCACCCTTCTCCTAGCTCGCGACGGCGCCCTGCCGCCGGCGCGCCCGTTCCTCGCCACGTCCCCCTCCATCCTTCCCTTACCACCTACGCCCTAGACCTGGTAGAGTACTTGATTCTACCAATTTGGTATCCAGAGACACCAGGCCGATCATGTCACAATCTCCATCACCGCCGCTACCATCCACCTCCACCCCGCTCTCGCTGCCGCCGGCCACTGCCACCGCGATGGCGGAGATCGCATCCGGCACCACCATCACCACCGCGCCCATCACCATCACGGCGGACCCGCCTCCGCTCCTCTCGCCCGAGGAGATGTCGGGCACCCTGCGGGAGCTTGTCCAGGCGGTCAGGGGTATTACCCTCTACCTCGCCGGGAACCAGCCCCCGCCACCGAGCACCACCGCCTACGGGCCGCCGCCGCTACAGTGGCCCACCCCGGCCTTCCAGGCGCCCTACGGAGGGGCGTCCCAGCCGCCGCCGCTGCTGCCGCACTACTCGGCTGCGGGACAGCCGTGGCCAGCATGGCCAGCCTCCACCGCACCGCTGGGGGGCCAGACCCAGCAGCTTCTTCCGGCGTCACCGCCGGCCCCCACGCCGCAGGCGCCGGTGCAGCAGATCCACCAGGCGCCGCCGCCATCGACATTACCACCACCCGCGCCTAGGGCTACGGGTCGGCCCCTGCACCAGGTGCAGTTTCCACCGTCACCATCGCCGATCCCCGCTTGGGCGACCGGCTCGTCTCCGGGCCCGGTCTACTCCACGGCGCCGGAACACCCGACGCCCTCTCTGCGGTTTGATCACCCCTCCAGCTCGGCGAACTACGCCCCAGCGCTTCCCGACCCAGCATACGCGCTGGCGGCGACTGCGGCCGCCCCCGGGCACGGTGGGCCAACACCCCCTTGATTCGCCAAACTGGACTTCGCCACTTACGAGGGCACGGAGGACCCCCTCAACTGGCTCAACCAGTGCGAGCAGTTCTTTCGAGGGCAGCGGACGCTCGCTTCGGATCGTACCTGGCTCGCGTCCTATCATCTCCGAGGCGCGGCGCAGACCTAGTACTACGCCCTCGAGCAGGACGAGGGCGGCATGCCACCATGGGAGCGCTTCCGGGAGCTCTGTCTCCTCCGGTTCGGGCCTCCTATCCGCGGGAGCCGATTGGCGGCCCTCGGCCGCTTATCTTTCACATCCACGGTGCAGGACTACGCCGACCGCTTCCAGGCCCTGGCGTGCCACGCGCCGGGCGTCTCCGCAACCCAGCGCGCCGAGTTATTTGTGGGCGGTCTGCCGGACCACCCAGGATCTCCAGTCGGCCATGTATTACGCCCGCGCGTTCGAGCGCCGCGCGGTGGCCATCCAGCCGGAATCACCGTCCCAGACTGCCGGGTCGCTACCCGGACCGGATTCCGCGCAGGGTCGGCCTGTGCAGGCTTCTGCGGCACCCCTCGCCGCGACCGCGGGGCGCCCGTTCCGCCGGCTCATCCCAGCTGAGATATCGAGCGTCGCCGCCAAGGGTTGTGCTTCAACTGCAACGAACCCTACAAGCCCGGCCACGCCTGCCCGCGACTCTTCTACCTGGAGGTGGCAGACTACATTCCGGAGGACGCCGTCGCCGCCGACCTGGCCGCCCCAGATGTTGAGAAGGTGTTTGACGCTGGTTGATTACCTCGAGGAGTTCAAGCAAGCGCTTCCCCACCTTACAACTCGAGGACGAGCTGTTTGTGCAGACGGGGAGAAGTGTTATGTCCGGCCTGTCATATGGAAGGCCCATCGGGCAATCTTAGCCCACAGGTTATCTTAGGTTAATTCGTGTGCAAGTTATCTAGGTTATAAATATAAATTGTAAGACTCTTTTCAGATCAGGCAATAAGAAGAATATTATCTCCTATTGTCCGGCTCCCTGAGGAGCCGGAAACCCTAGCCGCCAACAGCCCTAACCGCCGCCACCCTTCTCCTAGCTCGCGACGGCGCCCTGCCGCCGGCGCGCCCGTTCCTCGCCACGTCCCCCTCCATCCTTCCCTTACCACCTACGCCCTAGACCTGGTAGAGTACTTGATTCTACCAACATCACAGTGCACTATGGCGGGTGAACTATCATGGTGCATATAGCAGAGACCTCTTGCCGAGTCGATGGCAATTTGCAATCTGGTGGGCCAATCCAAAGGTGCCAGTGAACCAACTCTATCCCTCTGATGGAGCCACCTGTCTAAGCTACCATTTTCCATGTACTCATAGACAAGAAGCTTTGCCTCTGAGCTTGAGATGCAGCAGAGCAGCTTGACAATGTTTATGTGCCGGATCTCACCCAATATCTGGACCTCTGCAAGGAAGTCCTTCTCGAGCTTGCTGTCAAGGTTCTGGGCGTTCCATATCTTTTTAACAGCCACCATTCTACTACCACCTTCTCCATCCACAACACTAATTCGGTACACCTTGCCAGACCTGCCACTTCCAATCCAGTTCTGCTCACAGAGCCCAGAAAGAACATCATACTCTGTGAAATGCAGTGCATGGAACTGGGTCAGCTTCCATGATAGAGGATCTTGGGTATTCTTTTGCCTCTTTAATAGCAAGAAACCACCAACTGCCGAACCCACAAGCATGATACTGGCAAGAACAAGAAAGAGGGCTATAAGCCTCCTGGAGATATCATTGTTGTTATTTGCTCTTGCACTGCAAATCGGGAAATTAGGGATGGAATTATTCGATGAGACACAGAGGCCTGGATTGAAGAGGAAGCTTCGCTCATATGCTTCGTTTTGCAATGATGTTGGAATTTCCCCCGTGAGTTGATTCATGGAGAGGTTTAGAAAGTTCAGTTTCAACTTATTGATCGCTTTTGGGATCTCGCCAGATAGCGCATTCGAGGAGAGGTCAAGGATGGTTAGCCCTGACGTAAATCCAAACGCTGCAGGTATAGTACCAGATATCTGATTTCCACTTAGATTAAGTGCATTGAGCTTTAGCACTCCAATTGTCATGGGTATTGATCCAGTAATTTGATTTCCAGAAAGGTCAAGTTCTGTTACCTGTGAAATACCCATCAAATTCCAGGGAATTTCGCCACAAAGAGAGTTGTTTGCTGCCCTGAATACTTCGATTTTGCCTGCTAAAGTCGGAATGGGACCAGAGAATCTATTATTGCTCATCTCAAGACGTGTAAAGTTCCATGGAAGCTGGGTAGGAAAGGTCCCAGAGAAATTGTTGTTTTGGATCATAACTGTCGTTAGCTCATTTGTCACCACTGACCAGATGCTCTTGGGGAACTCTCCAGTAAAATGATTGTTGTACAGCATTAAATTGTTCAACCGGTAGCAGCCGTCTAGCGATTGTGGAAGCTTTCCATAAAAGTTATTATTGAACACAACGATGTCATATAACTTCCTGTTGGAGCAAAGATCAGCTGGCAGCTCGCCCGAGAGGTTATTGTTGCAGACCTCAAGATTACCTAGTGGTGAGTGCTTACCAAGCTCTGGTGGAAGGGAACCAGATAACATGTTCTCAAATAGCCGTATATCGCTGAGATTCGGCAGCAACCCAATGCTTGGCGGTATTGACCCATGAAGTTGATTCGTGTAGAGAAACAACATGGTAAGGTTGATGAGCCTACCAAAGTCATCTGGTATTGTCCCTGTCAGATTGTTTGAGGACACATCAAGCTCTACCAAGTTTACGGCGGTGACACTGGAGGAAATCTCGCCTGTGAAACTGTTGGCAAACATGTACAAGTACTGAAGCTTCTTATGCTGCCATACCCATGTCGGAATTGTGCCTTGCAGCATATTATTTGACACACTCAACAGACTGAGCTCTGTGAGGCTTGACAGGCTCTCAGGGATCTCACCTGTCATGTTCATACCTGACAGCCACAAGTATGTGAGGCGTGTCAACTTGCCAAGCTCAACTTGAAATGGAGCTGGCAGAAATGGATTTTCCGCTAGTGTCAGCACCTCGAGGTTGGCCAGATTGCTGATGTCCTTTGCTGGATAACTTCCGTCAAACTGGTTGGTGTCGAGGAGCAGCGACTTGAGCTTTGGAAACCATCCAATCGATGGTGGAATTTCCCCCATGATACGATTGCTTGATAAGTTGAGATGCTCGAGCTTTGCTGATAAACTGTTTATGTCAGCTGCGAGTTTCCCACCAAAGGCATTGTTGGAAAGGTCTAGGTACTTCAGATTGGAGCAATTGTAGAGTATGGTAGGGAATGAAGTGGAGAAGTTATTGTAGGAGAGGTCCAAGTAGGTAAGATTCTTGAGGAGGCAAAGGGACGGTGGGATTGGTTTCCTAAAGGTTTGCCGTGGAAGGGAAATGGCAGTGACCAAACCATCTTTGCATGTAACTCCTCCCCATTTACAGTGGTTAGAAGAAGTGAGGTCCATCTGCCAAGCACAGGTGATCTCCCCCAATATCTCTCGAGTCCCAGGAGGATTTGGTGTTCATCACCAGATTGGTTTGTGAACTGTAGGCAAGAAGATCTGGGCAGCAGAGACAGCAGTATTGTGAATAACAGGAAGAAGCTGGAGCATTTTGGTTGAAAGCAAGAGGAATCCATGGATTTTTGGTCCCAGTAGGATTTGGAGTTCATCACCAGATTGGTTTGTGCACTGTATAGGCAAGATTTGGGCAGCAGAAATACCAGTATTGTTGTAAAGAACAGGAAGAAGCTGGATTTTGGTTGGAAGGAAGAGGAACTCACGGGGCTCTGGTTAGAGAGGGACTCGGGCTCCATGTTGTATCACTGCGAGATTTTAGCTTAATTATCACCCTGTCCTTGTAGCCCCCTCCCCCCTCTTTGTATCTCTACTCTGCTTTTCTAATTGGCTGGTGATTATTAATATATGTTCAGGCAGGCGTAAGCCCGCCATTGACGCGTCAATAAAGAAGATGGGCCACGGTGGGGTGGGGGGGCATCCACACATTTTGGAGTACTCGCTTGACCAGCAGGTCTCCTGGCCACACTACTCAAGGTTTCCTCCTCTCTTCATAAGACTAGTCGAGATTCCTTTCAAACAGGAGATGAAAGCTTTTTGTTATTCCTGGACTCATCCGGCATCTTCCTTCAAACAGTAGGGGTCCTGCCGAAGCTGAATTTTTGGTTTAACCTCCTTTCAAACAGTAGGGGCCTTGCTGGAGCCGATTTTTTGGCCTTAGCCCCCCAAAACTGTTTGGGGGCTGTGTTTAGGGGCCCTGATGGAGTTGCTCTTAGAGAATCACATTAGCAATAATGTTGCCCTATTCTTTCATGGATATCCGTCGAACTCGCCTGGTATTATTTCCTCTATTCCCAGTTGACAATTGCAGCAACTAGGTGGAAGAAACTGTGTAATTAAATGCCAGAAGGATGCCGCTTTTCAAGTAAAAATTAGTTTAGTACTCCCTCTGAAAACATCTTATATTTGTTTACAGAGGGAGTAATTATTAAGGGTTCGAAGAGTTGCCTTTTGGCAAGATATAATTCTTGCATAAAATTGTATTACTAGCATGATAAATAATTTTTCTCTTTTTCCCGAAAAGGAGGCTTAATCCCTGGCCTCTGCATCATTGCGATGCACACAGCTACAACTACCTTTTCCATACTTAGGGCCTAATTGCAGACGCGCAGGGCCCCCAATTTCTGAGGACGGCCCTGCTTCAAGTGATCCCAGCCATGGAAGTTGGAACTATGTAACCATGCTAGGTCATGTGACAGTTAGGGTCACCCTCGTCGTTGCATGTTGGGCAGAATACCAGAAGGTTAACTGGATGTCTCAGTAAATTTGATTTGTTTTATACTGCAAAAAAAATGTTTCTTTTATATCAACAGTATGGTGATGGACAAGTATGGGTGTTTGGTTTTAGTAATTAATACCGAATGGACCATGAGATTCTAGCTCTGAACTTAACTCACTTCGAGGAATGCAATGGGTTGGTCTATATCACCATGTCATCCTTCATACAAGCGTAAGGCTAGTACAAATGAGGGCTCATGATGGATCAACCATAGTGTGTTTGAGGTGATTCCTCAACCATAGTATTATACCGCTATCCTCTGTAACCTGCAACCATATGGTTTGTACTTATGACACTAGCGTGTTTTCTTTCATCTCTTAATTATTAAACAGTATCTGGTATTATGATAAGACTACCCTTCTGGATCATCCCTAAGCTGTCATTGCCTCGACCTGAACATCAGAAGGTCATGTTGATGTTGACGCACTCTTCCTTCACCTGCGCAAAGAGCTCTGAATTCAGATACCTCTCTGCACCACTGGAAAACATTGTCACAATCATCTTTCCCCTGTTCTCCTCTCTTGATGCAACCTATGAGGAAGTACCCGAATCAGAGGACTGCATAATAAGTGGATTTATATAGCATTCACTGTAGCATCTGCAAATGAGAAAAGATCCTAGACTGTTGAAAAAGAGAGCTTGCCTTTAAGCAGGCGGCTGCATTTGCGCCTGAAGATATGCCAACAAGCAACCCTTCTTCCCTTGCCAACCTTCTAGCCATGTCCATAGCTTCTTGAGTAGTTACTGTTACAATTTCATCTATCTGGGATCTATCCAGTATTTCTGGGACAAAACCTGGCCCTATTCCTAGGATGTTGTGGAAGGCTGGCTCGCCACCTACAGATCATAGGCAGGGAAGGTCTTACTGAGTTACAATCCAAGAAAGGTAGCCAGGTTACTGATGAGCATAGCCAAGCATGTCTAGCAGGAGTATCATTTATTCAATATATTTATCATAGTAGTAGTAGTTTCTTGCCTGAAATCACTGGACTTTCAGCTGGTTCAACGCATATTAATTTTACAAATGGGTTCTTCGTCTTGAGATACCTCCCCACGCCTGTGATGGTGCCGCCTGAACCTGAAGCAGCTATAAATATGTCCACTTTGCCTGCTGTATCTTTCCATATCTCAGGTCCTAAGGACATATTTAGTTCGATGCATTAGTGCCGAGGTTCTTTTTTTAGTCAGGAATCTCAAAAATAAAATAAAATACAAATAAAGAGTAGAACGTTGCATGGAAGTGTGATCCTGCAGAGGCCAACACCACATAGCAACATTTATTGCATATCATCCATCAATTTATTTCAACATCTTATAAGTTAGTCAGTTCATAGTCTTCGACTGAGTTTTGGGCCTTATAGTCAAACAATCTAAAGTTACTCAAACGCTACTGCTACTGCATCCAATTTAGTTCAAATAGATTGTGTTACCACTTACCAGTCCATCTGAAGTGGGCATCGGGATTTGCAGGGTTGGTGAATTGATCTAGAACATACACATCTTCCACATCCTTCTTCATCTGTTCTACCCTATCGAGTAAAGCTTTGAATCCATGCTGTACAGCATCTGCAGGAGACAAGGATGTTACCATCTGGCACGTGATATGAGGGTCATGGTACCTCAGGTCCTTACCAACTAATACCACTTCTACGCCAAGGAATCGCATTAGTATCTGCTTATCAAGCGAGAGTTTAGCAGGCATGAGGGCGATGAACTTGTATCCTTTCTGAGCAGCAATGAACGCCACGCCGATGCCGAGATTACCACTCGTGACCCCCAGCAGCGTTGTGATGCCAGGTGTGATCAAGCCTTTCTCCTCTGCATCTTCGATCAATCTGCAAAAAGTTTCATTCATTCATATTGTTGTCGAAACTCGTGACGTTGTGTATGGTACATTTGAGGTGAAGAATGTCTTCCTCGGAAGGGAGTAAAAAGAGCAGCCACCTGAGAGCACTCCGATCCTTCACAGAGGAAAGGGGCTGGTACGGCTCAATCTTCCCAATAAGCCGAGCACCTATGCCGTCTTTCTCAGTGATGTTTCTCAGTTCTATCAGTGGTGTCCAACCAATGAGCTGGAAGGCATAGAATTTACTTGCAGATTAAAGATAACAAGCTTTGTACAGTGAAGGAATAATGACTATATACAGAGAAAGTAGGCACCTGCGTGATGTTGGTGGCGATGCACTCCCCCTGCGAGGACAGCAGAGATGGTATCCCTTTCCTTCCTTCCTGCGGCTCCATTTCTCTGGTACTTATTCTACAACAAGTAAAGCTAGAACTTAACAAGCTCGTATGTCTTGAACAAATGGATGCACAGAAATAGGAGGCGCTCCAGCGTTCAATGATGTTATATAGCTGAGAAGTCCCATTCTGATGGTATACCACATGGATAAATTAATACTGAGTTTGGAGGTTTCAGGGAAGTGTCCCTGAAACTTCCATCCAGACATTTTTTTTAATTAAAATCTGTTGACATATGACACTACATCAGTTTGCAGCATGCCAATGAGATACTAAATTCAGAAAACCACCGATTGGTTGGAAGCCTAGAACTTGGAACACAAGTTTCCCTGTATGCCAAGAAACCACCGATGGGTTGGAAGCCTGGAACTTGAACCCCAAGTTTCCCTGCTTATAGAACAAGACAATCAACCATTATGCAGAGGGTAAGTAAATAATTTTAATCTGAACTGAACCATCGATCATCCTGCTGTATATGTTATTAAATACTCAAGGCAGTGATGGATTATTTCGCAATTTACCAGGTCACAAAGTGCCAAATGTATTAGACTCGTGGTCTGTGACTTCGCTGCAAGTTGAGACGACTGGTTACGTATTCATGAGCTGAAGATGCTGGGGTAATCAACACAGATTTGGCAAGCTTCCCTGCTCTCTGAAAAGATAATTAGTTAAGGTGTGTGCTATAAAACAACTCGCTGTTGTTTTGTTCATGGCCTTGCTATCAAACCTCCACTGTTTTAGTCAGTGTCTTTAAGAAACGTTTGTTTCTCACGTTCATGGTGTATCGGATTATTACATAGGAAAGAAAACATTCATCAGAGTTTTTCTGTCTTTCATCTACATTGTTGTGCTTACAAGGAGGCTGATGCTTGGATTCTACGTACATACTGCAAATAAACTTATAATTTCTGGTAAATAAAAAACCAAAAGATGACCAACCATTGTAGTCAATTAAATCATTTGAATCTGTTTACCAAAGTATCATAAGAGTGACAATTACATCGTGAGATCATACCCTAAAAGAAGCATTGTGAGATCATAAGCATTTTTTTTACCCAGTGGGCGACTACTCCTATGTCACTTAATGCCCATGGCACCCAAGCTTGATGATGTGCCTTGACCTCGCGCCAACGCAGATCAAGTAATTCGGTGGGCAAACCAAGCCACCCGCCGGCTAGCCAGGAGCACCAACCGGTCTAGCAGACCCACAACACGCACCACATGCGCACGCTTTATACTCTGTCGCTGCCATCTTCCGCCGTTCCATCTTCAGGAGTGACCCATGCACTGACCTTGCCAAACCCTTCTGCTGTCGACACCACCATGGCGCCAGACAGTGCCACCCTCTTGCGCGCGCCCATCAACACGCGTCCAGCATCGAGACCCAATTGCGCTATGTCACCGAGACCGCCTGTCGTTAATGTTGAAGATGCAACACTGCTCCACCTATTGTTCCCTTTAGCCAACACCTGCTCCAAAATGATGCCCCCAGGAGGGAGCATTGTATCGAAGATAGATGTCGTCATCATCTGATTCGGGAGACCCAGATCTAAGGTTTCCCCCGAAACATCCCGAGTGTGGTGACGCAACCTGCAACGACGATGTCTTAACAAGGAAACGACATCGGAGACGTCGTCGTCGTCCTCCATGACCTAAGTCGGCACGGTTTTCATTAGAACTCCCTGCACTCCGATCTCATCGCTGACTGGATCGGCACGCAGCCTTGCCATGTATACGTACGGTGCATCAAGAGAGGGAGTTCCTGTGGCGATGCGAGGGGGTACATACATGATAATTAGAAGTATATCATTATGATTTCCTGTGGCACCCAAGTAACTGGAATAATTAGGCCAAGGAAAATTCAAAGACAAAAGGGGTACTTTATCATGGCATGGGAGACCTGAGATGATCACCTGGCATGATAAGTACTGGCTTGGCAGGAAAAAGGGCTCTTTCCAGATTCAGACCGAGAAATGGTGGGACAACTTCAGGACACTTATTCACGAGGAGTCTGCAGCCTGTTCATTATTCAGTAGATTCTACACTATCTAGGAGACTAGGAAACTTTAGATTTGTGTCCACTTTTCACTTTCGAATCCATTTAGGACATGCTCGCACATTAGGTTCTTAATAGAAGTCATATCGATAACAAAAGTCTTTTCAAACATCAACAACAAATAATTGTAAGGTAACTGTACCACAGTTTCCTTTGTCCATCCAAATTGCGAAATCATTGATCTGGTAGCCTTAGACCTCTTATAGGGAATGAATGATTTGCGTGCGGATTTTGGAGGGCTTTTTGTGTCTCCTGTGAAATTATTATGTTCCAAACAGGCCCCAGACAATCTGGCCACTTCTGATGGCACCGCCAAAATCGATAAACGAATGGAAATGGACATCAAATATCGTCCCACAACAGAAGCCGATGCGAAATGCCATCACATTATATGATGAATGTTTCACTTTCAGTCATCAGGCCTCGGTCCTTGGCATCCACACGAAGTTGTACGTGCCTACCTGGCTACTTACCTGCCGAGATACATCCACTGAGCCTCCCCAGCAATCGCCTCCAAACACTGAGCCATCAGGTTGCATGTCCAGAAATGAGGGCTTCTTCTTTCTACACATCATTTTCACAAAAGGAAGAAGGCGCAAAAGTTCAGGGTATTAATACACATCACAGAACACAAGTCACATGGCATGCAGAAAGGCAGCTCTTCGTGCGATGGAGCAATAGTTGTCCGGCTAGTCCTACTGTATCCATCAACCCTAATTTTGGAAGGAACGTCTATAAACTGCTAGCACAGCATGCTATATAGTATTTTTTTGGTGAGACCCGACCAAAATCTTTTTGTTGAAATATTGATGCTACGTTGAAACTTAACATTAGAACAATGTCATGCAGCTCTGCTCTAGAGCTTAACATAGTAGCAGAAAAATGCTTTTTTTTAAGCCCGGAACTATAGAACAATTCTTCTACGGTAATTTTCATATAGTAAGTTCACTTGTTACTCGGGGGTGGTAATGGAAACATTGCGCCGTCAATTATGTTAACTAACCATGAAGCAGCACTTACTCTGCTCAGTTTTGAACTCTGTTTTAGCATCAGGACACTTGTAGACTTGTAGCACACAATCAAGAGGTTGTTCACAAGAGACTGCTCCAGTTGGGATTTATCTAACTGTGATGATCATTGATCAATTCAGTGTGGTACTACTGCGCATCAGGTCAAAAGGTGGCATGTTTTTATGTCACCTCTGGTGGTTCGTGCATCGCCTCATCGGAATTTCTAACGAAGAATAATGTGCAGTAGGGGTATGTTCCTGCCTCTTGTCGGTGCGCAAGTATATTTGAAGTTCTTGGTGGAGCCTATCAACCTATAGAATATCTCCAGGGGTGCTTTCTGTTAACTATCCTAATTTGATGTTTGTGCAGGGGCAAGTCGATCTTTGCACAGCGCTTATGATCGAGTTAATCAGGGTAAGAGTGGCATGCGAACTGGTGTGCTATTCTCCATTCGATTCATTTCATTGGGTTCCTTTTCGAGTTCCTGGAGTTGATGATTACCTCGATCATAATAGCACACCAGGAACTTCTTAGGTTACCTCGATCATATTATGCTGTTGCTTCTTCCACCTTCGATGCAACCTAAGAAGTTCCTGGAGTTCCTGAAGTTCCGGGAAGGGGAGGATGGCAAGAACAGGTTCCAAAAGATATTTTCTCTTCATGATAGCTTTATCTTTCACTTCTTCTTCTTCTTCTTCTCCTATTCATTTTTTGTACGAAACTCTTCCCTTATTCTTGAGTAGATAGTTCTGCACTTATATCCCCATTTGATGGTAGTCGCTAACACATAATTTATGCCAAACTAAACCATATTTCTTTAAGATTTTGAAACTGGTGAAACATTACTGTGCTCCAAACTCATCAAGCAGAGAGCAGTTATGGCATAAACAAAATCATGGAGTTGTGAATTTTATTGTGCTAACGCCTGCATATGTATGTAGTAGTGAAAGGAAAAATAGTTTCATTCATCTGTTGGTAAACCGAAGTTTTGAATTAGACAGCCCTTGTTCATCTGTGCTAACTCGTTAGCGAGGCTGGATACATGAAAAGAAAGCAAGCACCGCGATATTAACATAAAATAGAAGAAGCGCAATCCTGTTTGGGTGGAAAAGAACAGGCTGGGGTCCATGTTCATTTCATCACCGCGGTAAGATGGCAGCCATGTTCCATTGGCTAACAACCTCCGGAGAAAGGTACGACCTGGTAGTAGGAGAGAATCTTTCCTTGATGGGGATGGCCACCGGAGAAAACATGTCAACCCTTGAACCAATATCCACAGAATGTGAGCCATCCTTTTCCATTTTGTTCGTTTGTGTTGGTCGATTCAGTGCCCCCAATGTTCTTGTCACCGTCATGGAGGTCCTGAATACGCTCATCGTCGCCAAGTAACGGCCAACTAACGGTCGGGCATTGCGTGCTCCAGTTAATTCAGGAGGAAAAAAAGAGAAGGAGAGGCTGCTCCAGTTAATTCAGACGCTAGATATACGGGCGGAAACGAATTTGCTGGACCCGACTGAGCAAGCTTGCAAGTCGGAAGCCGAGGCCGAATTACATTCGTTACTTAGAGAAGAAGAAATGAAGTGGGCATTGCGTGCCAAAGTTCTTAAGATGGTAAAAGGGGATGACAATACATAATTTTTTCATATGATTGCGAATGGCAAGCATAGGAGGAAAACAATCATTCAGCTAGAACATGATGAGGAAACGGTTGTTGGACACGAGAATTTGAAGCTTTATATCTCCAACTATTACAAGCAGTTGTTTGGTCCTCCGAAAGATAACACCGTGACTCTAGATGAGAGTGTACGGGCAGATATCCCTCAGTTGCAGTTAGAGGAGAATGAGATCCTGTCTGCTCCTTTCACTGAGAAGGAGGTGTTCGAGGCGATAGATCAAATGAAACCAAACAAGGCACCGGGACCAGATGGGTTCCCGGCAGAATTTTATAAGAAATGTTGGCATATTGTGAAAGATGATCTTATGCCTATGTTTCATGATCTTTTTAATGGGCATCTTCAACTGTTTCATTTGAATTTTGGCACGATCACTCTTCTACCTAAAAAGGAGGAGGCTATCCGCATCGAACAATTCAGACCCATATGTTTATTGAATGTCAGTTTCAAAATCTTTACGAAAGTAGCCACCAACAGACTGACAAAGGTGGCACACTCGGTGGTGCAACCAAGTCAAACTGCCTTTATGCCTGGAAGACACATACTAGAAGGGGTAGTTGTCTTACATGAAACCTTACATGAAATCCACTCGAAGAAACTCGATGGAGTGATATTTAAAGTGGATTTTGAGAAGGCGTACGATAAGGTCAAGTGGCCTTTTTTACAGCAAGCTATGCGCATGAAAGGTTTCAATGAGTCCTAGACGAATTAGGTGGATTCTTTTGTCCAGAAAGGCAGTGTTGGAATAAAGGTTAATGATGATATTGGCCATTATTTTCAAACGCATAAAGGCCTGAGGCAGGGTGACCCAATGTCCCCAATACTGTTTAATATTGTGGCGGACATGTTGACAGTAATCATAGGCTGGGCCAAGGAAAAGGGGCTGATTGGT
>NC_057809.1:226172364-226184980 GCF_018294505.1 Triticum aestivum | reverse complement strand
CCATCTTACAATATGCGGATGACACAATATTTTTTTTGGAACATGACCTTGCTCAAGCTCGTAACATGAAACTCATCCTATGTCTCTTCGAGCAATTATCGGGGTTGAAGATTAATTTCCATAAAAGTGAGCTTTTCTGTTTTGGAAGGGCCAAAGAGGACCAAGAAGAATACAAGCAACTGTTCGGTTGTGAACTGGGATCGCTGCCCTTTAGTTATCTTGGCATTCCAATACATCATAGGAAATTGACTAATAAAGAATGGAAATGTATCGAGGATCGATTCGAGAAGAAACGTAGCTGCTGGAAGGGTAAGCTTATGTCATATGGAGGACGGCTAGTATTAATTAATTTGGTACTAACGAGCATGTCGATGTTCCTCTTGTCTTTTTTTGAAGTACCCAAAGGGGTACGCAGGAGATTAGACTTCTATCGATCTCGGTTCTTTTGGCAATCAGACGAGGTTAAGACAAAATATCGTCTGGCAAGATGGGATATTATTTGTCGACCAAAGGACCAGGGGGGTCTTGGGATTGAAAACCTCGAGGTGAAAAATAAATGCTTGTTGAGTAAGTGGTTATACCGATTATCGCTGCATTCCGAAGGAACGTGGGCCCAGATTCTACGCAACAAGTATTTACACTCCAAAACTCTAGCCCAGGTTGCTATAAGACCTAATGATTCACCCTTTTGGAAGGGACTCATGCGAGTGAAGGATACTTTCTTCCATAGGGTGAAGTTTACTGTTGGGGACGGCTCAACAATAAGGTTTTGGGAGGATACGTGGTTAGGTGATAGGCCGCTAGCTCTCCAGTATCCTTCTCTGTATCATATTGTGTTGGGTTTCGTAGTAATTTCAAAAAAAATTCCTACGCACACGCAAGATCATGGTGATGCATAGCAACGAGAGGGGAGAGTGTGATCTACGTACCCTTGTAGATCGACAACAGAAGCGTTAGGTTGATGTAGTCGTACGTCTCCACGGCCCGACCGATCAAGCACCGAAACTACGGCACCTCCGAGTTCTAGCACACGTTCAGCTCGATGACGATCCCCGGACTCCGATCAAGCAAAGTGTCGGGGAAGAGTTCCGTCAGCACGACGGCGTGGTGACGATCTTGATGTACTACCGTCGCAGGGCTTTGCCTAAGCATCGCTATAATATTATCGAGGACTATGGTGGAAGGGGGCACCACACATGGCTAAGAATATGATCACGTGGATCAACTTGTGTCTCAAGGGGTGCCCTCTGCCTCCGTATATAAAGGATCAAAAGGGGGGCCGCCGGCCATCATAGGGCGCGCCAGGAGGAGTCCTACTCCCTCCGAGAGTAGGATTCCCCCCTTTCCTAGTTGGAATAGGATTCGTTAAGTGGGAAAGAGGAGAGAGAGAAGGAAGGGGGGCGCCGACCCCCTCTCTCCTTGTCCTATTCGGACTAAGGGGGGAGGAGCGCGCGGCCCAGCCCTGGCCACCTCTCCTCTCTTCCACTAAGGCCCATTAAGGCCCATATACCTCCCGGGGGGTTCCGGTAACCTCCTGGTAATCTCGTAAAATCCCAATTTCACCCGGAACACTTCCGATATCCAAATATAGGCTTCCAATATATCAATCTTTATGTCTCGACCATTCCGAGACTCCTCGTCATGTCCGTGATCACATCCGGGACTCCGAACAAACTTCGGTACGTCAAAATGCATAAACTCATAATATAACTGTCATCGAAACCTTAAGCGTGCGGACCCTACGGGTTCGAGAACAATGTAGACATGACCGAGAAACGTCTCCGGTCAATAACCAATAGCGGAACCTAGATGCTCATATTGGATCCTACATATTCTACGAAGATCTTTTATCGGTCAGACCGCATAATAACATACGTTGTTCCCTTTGTCATCGGTGTGTTACTTGCCCGAGATTCGATCATCGGTATCCAATACCTAGTTCAATCTCGTTACCGGCAAGTCTCTTTACTCGTTCCATAATCCATCATCCCGCAACTAACTCATTAGTCGTAATGCTTGCAAGGCTTTATGTGATGTGCATTACCGAGAGGGCCCAGAGATACCTCTCCGACAATCGGAGTGACAAATCCTAATCTCGAAATACGCCAACCCAACATGTACCCTTGGAGACACCTGTAGAGCATCTTTATAATCACCCAGTTACGTTGTGATGTTTGGTTGCACACAAAGTGTTCCTCCGGTAAACGGGAGTTGCATAATCTCATAGTCATAGGAACATGTATAAGTCATGAAGAAAGCAATAGCAACATACTAAATGATCGGGTGCTAAGCTAATGGAATGGGTCATGTCAATCAGATCATTCACCTAATGATGTGATCCCGTTAATCAAATAACAACTCTTTGTCCATGGTTAGGAAACATAACCATCTTTGATTAACGAGCTAGTCTAGTAGAGGCATACTAGTGACACTCTGTTTGTCTATGTATTCACACATGTATTATGTTTCCGGTTAATACAATTCTAGCATGAATAATAAACATTTATCATGATATAAGGAAATAAATAATAACTTTATTATTGCCTCTAGGGCATATTTCCTTCAGTCTCCCACTTGCACTAGAGTCAATAATCTAGATCACATCGCCATGTGATTTAACATCAATAGTTCACATCATCATGTGATTAACACCCATAGTTCACATCATCATGTGACCAACACTCAAAGGGTTTACTAGAGTCAATAATCTAGTTCACATCTCTATGTGATTAACACCCAAAGTTCACATCATCATGTGACCAACACTCAAAGGGTACTAAGATGTGATCATGTTTTGCTTGTGAGAGAAGTTTAGTCAATGGGTCTGCCGCATTCAGATCTGTATGTATTTTGCAAATTTCTATGTCAACAATGCTCTGCACAGAGGTACTCTAGCTAATTGCTCCCACTTTCAATATGTATCCAGATTGAGACTTAGAGTCATCTGGATTAGTGTCAAAAACTTGCATTGACGTAACTCTTTACGACGAACCTTTTTGTCACCTCCATAATCGAGAAACATATCCTTATTCCACTAAGGATAATTTTGATCGCTGTCCAATGATCTACTCCTAGATCACTATTGTACTCCCTTGCTAAACACAGTGTAGGGTATACAATAGATCTGGTACACAGCATGGCATACTTTATAGAACCTATGGCTGAGGCATAGGGAATGACTTTCATTCTCTTTCTATCTTCTGCCGTGGTCGGGCTTTGAGTCTTACTCAATTTCACACCTTGTAACACAGGCAAGAACTCTTTCTTTGACTGTTCCATTTTGAACTACTTCAAAATCTTGTCAAGGTATGTACTCATTGAAAAAACTTATCAAGCGTCTTGATCTATCTCTATAGATCTTGATGCTCAATATGTAAGTAGCTTCACCGAGGTCTTTCTTTGAAAAAACTCCTTTCAAACACTCCTTTACGCTTTGCAGAATAATTCTACATTATTTCCGATCAACAATATGTCATTCACATATACTTATCAGAAATGCTGTAGTGCTCCCACTCACTTTCTTGTAAATACAGGCTTCACCGCAAGTCTGTATAAAACTATATGCTTTGATCATACTATCAAAGCGTTTATTCCAACTCCGAGAGGCTTGCACCAGTCCATAAATGGATCGCTGGAGCTTGCACACTTTGTTAGCTCCTTTTGGATCGACAAAACCTTCCGACTGCATCATATACAACTCTTCTTCCAGAAATCCATTCAGGAATGTAGTTTTGACATCCATTTGCCAAATTTCATAATCATAAAATGCGGCAATTGCTAACATGATTCGGACAGACTTAAGCATCGCTACGGGTGAGAAGGTCTCATCGTAGTCAACCCCTTGAACTTGTCGAAAAACCTTTTGCGACAAGTCGAGCTTTGTAGACAGTAATATTGCCGTCAGCGTCAGTCTTCTTCTTGAAGATCCATTTATTCTCAATTTCTTGCCGATCA
Organism: Triticum aestivum; assembly: GCF_018294505.1. Taxonomy (NCBI): domain Eukaryota; kingdom Viridiplantae; phylum Streptophyta; class Magnoliopsida; order Poales; family Poaceae; genus Triticum; species Triticum aestivum. The sequence goes on along the minus strand of NC_057809.1, from coordinate 226,181,026 downwards.
TCGGGCAAGTCAACCAAAGTCCACACTTTGTTCTCATACATGGATCCCATCTTAGATTTCATGGCCTCAAACCATTTCGCGGAATCAGGGCTCATCATCGCTTCCTCATAGTTCGCAAGTTCGTCATGGTCTAGTAACATGACTTCCAGAACAGGATTACCGTACCACTCTGGTGCGGATCTCGCTCTGGTTTACCTACGAGATTCGATAGTAACTTGATCTGAAGTTTCATGATCAATATCATTAGCTTCCTCACTAATTGGTGTAGGTGTCACAGAAACTGGTTTCTGTGATGTACTACTTTCCAATAAGGGAGTAGATACAGTTACCTCGTCAAGTTCTACTTTCCTCCCACTCACTTCTTTCGAGAGAAACTCCTTCTTCAGAAAGTTTCCGAATTTAGCAACAAAAGTCTTGCCTTTGGATCTGTGATAGAAGGTGTATCCAATAGTTTCCTTCGGATATCCTATGAAGACACATTTCTCCGATTTGGGTTCGAGCTTATCAGGTTGAAGCCTTTTCACATAAGCATCGCAGCCCCAAACTTTCAGAAACGACAACTTTGGTTTCTTGCTAAACCACAGTTCATATAGTGTCGTCTCAACGGATTTAGATGGTGCCCTATTTAACGTGAATGCAGCTGTCTCTAATGCATAACCCCAAAACGATAGTGATAAATCGGTAAGAAACATCATAGATTGTACTATATCCAATAAAGTACGTTTATGACGTTCGGACACACCATTATGCTGTGGTGTTTCAGGTGGCATGAATTTGTGAAACTATTCCACATTGTTTTAATTGAAGACCAAACTCGTAACTCAAATATTTGTCTCCGCGATCAGATCGTAGAAACTTTATTTTCTTGTCACGATGATTTTCCACTTCACTCTGAAATTCTTTGAACTTTTCAAATGTTTCAGACTTATGTCTCATCAAGTAGATATACCCATATCTGCTCAAATCATCTGTGAAGTTCAGAAAATAACGATACTTGCCGTGAGCTTTAACACTCATCGGACCGCATACATCAGTATGTATTATTTCCAATAAGTCAGTTGCTCGCTCTAGAGAACGGAGTCTTAGTCATCTTGCCCATGAGGCATGGTTCGCAAGCATCAAGTGATTCATAATCAAGTGATTCCAAAATCCCATCAGCATGGAGTTTCTTCATGCGCTTTACACCAATATGACCTAAACGGCAGTGCTATAAATAAGTTGCACTATCATTATTAACTTTGCATCTTTTGGCTTCAATATTATGAATATGTGTATCACTACAATTGAGATCCAACAAACCATTTTCGTTGGTGTGTATGACCATAGAATGTTTTATTCATGTAAACAGAACAACAATTGTTCTCTAACTTAAATGAATAACCGTATTGTAATAAACATGATCAAATCATATTCATGCTCAATGCAAACACCAAATAACACTTATTTAGGTTCAACACTAATCTCGAAAGTATAGGGAGTCTGCGATGATGATCATATCAATCTTGGAACCACTTCCAACACACATCATCACTTCACCCTTAACTAGTCTCTGTTTATTCTGCAACTCCCGTTACGAGTTACTAATCTTAGCAACTGAACTACTATCAAATACTGAGGGGTTGCTATAAACACTAGTAAAGTACACATCAATAACATGTATATCAAATATACTTATGTTCACTTTGCCATCCTTCTTATCTGCCAATAACTTGGGGTAGTTCCGCTTCCAGTGACCAGTCCCTTTGCAGTAGAAACACTTAGTTTCAGGCTTAGGACCAGACTTGGGCTTCTTCACTTGAGCAGCAACTTGCTTGCTGTTCTTCTTGAAGTTCCCCTTCTTCCCTCTGCCCTTTTCTTGAAACTAGTGGTCTTGTCTACCATCAACACTTGATGTTTTTCTTGATTTCTACCTTCATCAATTTCCGCATTACGAAGAGCTTGGGAATCTTTTCCGTTATCCCTTGCATATCATAGTTCATCACGAAGTTCTACTAACTTGGTGATGGTGACTAGAGAATTCTGTCAATCACTATATTATCTGAAAGATTAACTCCCACTTGATTCAAGCGATTGTAGTACTCAGACAATCTGGGCACATGCTCACTAGTTGAGCGATTCTCCTCCATCTTTTAGCTACAGAACTTGTTGGAGACTTCATATCTCTCAACTCGGGTATTTGCTTGAAATATTAACTTCAACTCTTGGAACATCTCATATACTCCATGACGTTCAAAACGTCTTTGAAGTCTCGATTCTAAGCCATTAAGCATGGTGCACTAAACTATCAAGTAGTCATCATATTGAGCTAGCCAAACGTTCATAACATCTGCATCTGCTCCTGCAATAGGTCCGTCACCTAGCGGTGCATCAAGAACATAATTCTTCTGTGCAGCAATGAGGATAAACCTCAGATCACAGATCCAATCCGCATCATTGCTACTAACATCTTTCAACACAATTTTCTCTAGGAACATATCAAAAATAAACACAGGGAAGCAACACCGCGAGCTATTGATCTACAACATAATTTGCAAAATACTACCAGGACTAAGTTCATGATAAATTTAAGTTCAATTAATCATATTACTTCAGAACTCCCACTTAGATAGACATCCCTCTAATCCTCTAAGTGATTACGTGATCCAAATCAACTAAACCATGTCCGATCATCACGTGAGATGGAGTAGCTTCATTGGTGAACATCACTATGTTGATCATATCTACTATATGATTCATGCTCGACCTTTCGGTCTCCGTGTTCCGAGGCCATATCTGTATATGCTTGGCTCGTCAAGTATAACCTGAGTATTCCGCGTGTGCAACTGTTTTGCACCCGTTGTATTTGAACGTAGAGCCTATCACACCCGATCATCACGTGGTGTCTCAGCACGAAGAACTTTCGCAACTGTGCATACTCAGGGAGAACACTTCTTGATAATTAGTGAGAGATCATCTTATAATGCTACCGTCAATCAAAGCAAGATAAGATGCATAAAAGATAAACATCACATGCAATCAATATAAGTGATATGATATGGCCACCATCATCTTGTGCTTGTGATCTCCATCTTCGAAGCACCGTCATGATCACCATCATCACCGGCGTGACACCTTGATCTCCATCGTAGCATCGTTGTCGTCTCGCAAATCTTATGCTTCCACGACTATCGCTACCGCTTAGTGATAAAGTAAAGCATTACAGCGCGATTGCATTGCATACAATAAAGCGACAACCATATGGCTCCTGCCAGTTGCCGATAACTCGGTTACAAAACATGATCATCTCATACAATAAAATTTAGCATCATGTCTTGACCATATCACATCACAACATGCCCTGCAAAAACAAGTTAGACGTCCTCTACTTTGTTGTTGCAAGTTTTACGTGGCTGCTACGGGCTTAAGCAAGAACCAATCTTACCTACGCATCAAAACCACAACGATAGTTTGTCAAGTTGGTGCTATTTTAACATTCACAAGGACCGGGCGTAGCCACACTCGGTTCAACTAAAGTTGGAGAAACTATCACCCGCTAGCCACCTTTGTGCAAAGCACGTCGGGAGAACCGGTCTCCCGTAAGCGTACGTGTAATGTCAGTCCGGGCCGCTTCGTCTAACAATACCGCCGAACCAAAGTATGACATGCTGGTAAGCAGTATGACTTATATCGCCCACAACTCACTTGTGTTCTACTCGTGCATATAACATCAACATATAAAACCTAGGCTCGGATGCCACTGTTGGGTTTCGTAGTAATTTCAAAAAATTTCCTACGCACACGCAAGATCATGGTGATGCATAGCAACGAGAGGGGAGAGTGTGATCTACGTACCCTTGTAGATCGACAATGGAAGCGTTAGGTTGATGTAGTCGTACATCTCCACGGCCCGACCGATCAAGCACCGAAACTACGGCACCTCCGAGTTCTAGCACACGTTTAGCTCGATGACGATCCCCGGACTCCGATCCAGCAAAGTGTCGGGGAAAAGTTCCGTCAGCACGACGGCGTGGTGATGATCTTGATGTACTACCGTCGCAGGGCTTCGCCTAAGCACCGCTATAATATTATCGAGGACTATGGTGGAAGGGGGCACAGCACACGGCTAAGAATATGATCACGTGGATCAACTTGTGTCTCAAGGGGTGCCCTCTGCCTCCGTATATAAAGGATCAAAAGGGGGGGGGCGGACGGCCATCATAGGGCGCGCCAGGAGGAGTCCTACTCCCTCCGGGAGTAGGATTCCCCCCTTTCCTAGTTGGAATAGGATTCGTTAAGTGGGAAAGAGGAGAGAAAGAAGGAAGGGGGGCGCCGGCCCCCTCTCTCCTTGTCCTATTCGGACTAAGGGGGGAGGGGCACGCAGCCCAGCCCTGGCCACCTCTCCTCTCTTCCACTAAGGCCCATTAAGGCCCATATACCTCCCGGGGGGTTCCGGTAACCTCCTGGTAATCCGGTAAAATCCCGATTTCACCCGGAACACTTCCGATATCCAAATATAGGCTTCCAATATATCAATCTTTATGTCTCGACCATTCCGAGACTCCTCGTCATGTCCGTGATCACATCCGGGACTCCGAAAAAACTTCGGTACATCAAAATGCATAAACTCATAATATAACTGTCATTGAAACCTTAAGCGTGCGGACCCTGCGGGTTCGAGAACAATGTAGACATGACCGAGACACGTCTCCGGTCAATAACCAATAGCGGAACCTGGATGCTCATATTGGCTCCTACATATTCTACGAAGATCTTTTATCGGTCAGACTGCATAACAACATACGTTGTTCCCTTTGTCATCGGTGTGTTACTTGCCCGAGATTCGATCGTCGGTATCCAATACCTAGTTCAATCTCGCTACCGCCAAGTCTCTTTACTCGTTCCGTAATCCATCATCCCGCAACTAACTCATTAGTCGCAATGCTTGCAAGGCTTTATGTGATGTGCATTACCGAGAGGGCCCAGAGATACCTCTCCGACAATCGGAGTGACAAATCCTAATCTCGAAATACGCCAACCCAACATGTACCTTTGGAGACACCTGTAGAGCATCTTTATAATCACCCAGTTACGTTGTGACGTTTGGTTGCACACAAAGTGTTCCTCTGGTAAATGGGAGTTGCATAATCTCATAGTCATAGGAACATGTATAAGTCATGAAGAAAGCAATAGCAACATACTATACGATCGGGTGCTAAGCTAATGGAATGGGTCATGTCAATCAGATCATTCACCTAATAATGTGATCCCGTTAATCAAATAACAACTCTTTGTCCATGGTTAGGAAACATAACCATCTTTGATTAACGAGCTAGTCTAGTAGAGGCATACTAGTGACACTCTGTTTGTCTATGTATTCACACATGTATTATGTTTCCAGTTAATATAATTCTAGCATGAATAATAAACATTTATCATGATATAAGGAAATAAATAATAACTTTATGATTGCCTCTAGGGCATATTTCCTTCATATTGCTCAACGTAAGGAAGAGTACGTGGCGATGCAGATAGTACCTTGAATATCCAGTTCAGGAGATCTCTAGTTGGGGAACACTGGACCTCTTGGCTGCACTTAGTGAGGAGGCTAATGGAGGTACACCTTTCCGATGAGAAGGATTCTTTTAGATGGAAGCTCACGAATAATGGCTTGTTCACAGTCAAGTCTATGTACTTAGATCTCATCAACTTTGGCCCAATCCCGCGATCGCTTCATATTTGGCGAGTTAAAGTACCCCTACGAATTAAGATATTTATGTGGTTTGTCCACAAACAAGTGATCCTAACCAAAGATAACTTACTCAGGCGGAGATGGGTAGGTGGCTCGAGGTGTTGCTATTGTGATCAGGATGAAACAATACAACACCTATTTCTTGATTGCCCGCTGGCTACTAGGTGCAACCGATGGGAGATGGCAGCTCAGGTTTTCTTCAACCGGTTTGGATGGCGATCACTGCATAGGATTGGTCCTTAGTGGATCCTCGTTAAGCCGGATGCGGCTTTGAGACTTGTAATTTTTATTTTTATTTTCACTTGGCTCCTTTTGTGAGCAGTCCTTTGCACTCCAGACTTTGTTTTATCGTCTTTTTAATAAAGTGGTTGCATGCATCTATCCGATGCAGAGGCCGGGGGATGACCTCCTTTTCAAAAAAAAACGGTCGGGCACAACATGTCTACTCTTGCGCCATCAAATATCTAGAATGTTTAACGCACTTCTTCTTCGGTACAATCCCTGGACACATCAATGGTCCAGATCGTCTTATACCCCTTTTTTTAGAACAAAGACGCCGAAGGCATCCAACTTTAAATTAATAAAGCCCACACAAGGAAGAGTCCAACAAGTTCACCACATAACACATAAAGTAAAACGGACGCAACCAAGGTACATTACATGCTACCGGCCGAAGCCTGCGAGGAAAAGAAAATGAAAATAAGTAGCAGCGCGCAGACGACCAGTCCAAAAGATCGCATCCAACGGCAAGCTAGTGGCGGGCGCCGATCTGAATCAACTGAATCCGCTCCATAGCCTCCGTCATGCGATCCGCATCATGCCGTTTCCCCAACAGCGTCCATGTCTAAAGTAACAAGTGACATTTGAAAATAATGTCAGCCGGGTGAGAAGGAAATTTGTGCTCAATAGTCATCTTGTTGCGTGTAGTCCAGATGGCCCACAACAAAGCACCCACACATCTCCAGAACACATGACCAAAACTGCCCCTATGAGCTACAAGAATAGAGCGAAGGTCCGAAGCTGAGAGCGGGTTCCAGTTCTGATCACAAGCCTCCCGAACCGCACTCCAAGCAAAGCGTGCAAGGTAGCAGTTGAAAAAGATGTGGTTGGCATCTTCGTGATGCCCGCATAGAGCGCAAGAGCCATCGGAAGGCCCGTTCCTACGAGCGATGTTATTAGAGGAGGGCAGGCGATCCCGAAACATCTGCCACGTCTTATACCCCTCCACCTGAAAACTTAAAAAGGGTAGGATGGTCTTCACGCCCGACCTCAACGGTGACCGCCGCCGCCTTCTTGCCCCACGCCCCCATCTAGGAGCGCGCGGCCGTCGGACCTCTCCACCACCTGCGCCGGCACCCGCCGATCCCCCCGCCCCGCCGGAGGTGGAACTGCCGCCGGAGCAGGTCGTTCTTCGGGAGGACGACGATCCCGACGATACGCCGGACTACCTCGCCGCACTACGGGCGTCGGTGGCTGCAGCGGCGGCTTCTGCGAGGGAGGCCGCCGAGCAGGCGACAACGATCCAGGCAGCGGCGGCGATTCCGGCGGTGGTCCCGCAGGCGGAGGCGAAGGAGTCCTCGGAGGAAGACGACATCGACTAGGACCGCTCAGCCCGGAGCAGCGACGACGACGACAGCGGTAGTGACGGCGAGGTGGAGGTCATCGATCTCGTGGCTAGCAACGGCGAGGAGTAGTTGTTTTAAAAGAAATCGTTCTAAGTATGAACTATGTATGAAATCGTTTAGGTTTGGATGAACTCGTTTAGGTTTGAATGAACTATGTAAAATATCTCTATGTTCAATGTAGTTTTTTGAATGTTGTTTTAATGTCTCTTCAAAGTTTGTTGAAAAATTAGCAAAATATTCAACGTTAATTTGAAAAAAATAGTCAGTATGTATTTGAAAAATTTCTGACCCATGCATAAAAATGTTCACAATATATTTCAAAAATTTCCAAGTAATATACATAGCACAAAAAATATAAAACAAAACTGAAATAAAATGTCAAATGTGTATCTAAAATTCTATAAAGCGTATTACAAATGTTCAGATTGTGTTAAAATATGTTCATATAATAAAGCCGGGTGGATGAAAAAACTAAAAGTTTGAAATAAAAATATATGAAATAATAAACAAAAATAAAATAAAAAAGTGAGATATTTTAATACATTAACATTTTTGAAATACTTTTAAATTCATTAACATTATGAATTAGAGAATATTTTTAAATTCATTAACATTTATGAACCAGAGAATATTTTAAAATTCATTAACATTTTCTGAAATATTTTTAAATTCATTAACATTTATGAATCAGAGAATATTTTTAAATTCATTAACATTTATGAATCCGAGAATTTTTAATTCATTAATATTTTCTGAAATATTTCTAAATTCATTAACATTTATGAATCAGAGAATATTTTTAAATTCATCAACTTTATGAATCTGAGAATTTTTAAATTCATTAACATTTCTTGAAATCCGAGAATATTATTTCAAATCTGTTTTTGAAATTCGGCAGCAATTTACCTGAGCGGTTTCACGGAATGCACCCAACTTTTGGCAGCGCGTGTGGGGCCCCACCCGGGCACCCCACGCCAAAAATGAACAAAATCCGACAACGAACGCCCGTTGCGTCACGTCCGGGCAATATTTTAGGGGTTTCCGGCCCGGAAAATCATAGAAATTTCATACAGCCTCGAAACACGACAAATTTTGGCGTGCGTGCCCTGCATGGTTACTGTAGCACGTGGAAAAAATGGGCCCGTTTGGCGGATGCGAAGGAGAGAGTGCGACCGAGGGCCCCTCCGCCCATACCGAAACCACTGCCTTCCACACCAAGTACCTGAGCGGTTTCACGGAATGCATCCAACTTTTGGCACCGCGTGTGGGGCCCCATCCGGGCACTCCATGTCAAAAATGAACGAAATCC